>NW_005842887.1:389148-390604 GCF_000455745.1 Alligator sinensis
AATGCCAACGAGGGACTCCAGGATGCCACCACTGGGGCCACCATTGCCCTCCTAGTCTTCCAGCCCTGCCACCTCTGGGCTAGCTGCACCAGCAATACCAGCTGGGCCTGGTGGCTGTTTGTCATCCGGCACACCTGGAACAATGAGCCATGGCTGGCCACATTCTGATGGACCTGGGCCACCTTCCAGGACCTGCTCCAGCAGCTCTAGCCCCACCTGGAGAAGCAGGATGCCAGCATCTACCTGGCCCTTCCTGTGGACACCTGGCTGGCCCTCACCCTGCTGAAGCTGGCCATATCTGTCAGCTTGCGGTACATCAGTCACCTGTTCAGCATGGGCTAGGCCACCACTAGGGAGGCCATCCTTGAGGTGTGTGGCACCCTCCAGAATGTGCCGGGGCACAGCATGCTCCATATCCATGATCCCCTTGTGGTGGTAGTGGGGTTCTGTGCACTGGGATTCCCCCAGTATATCAGGGCCTTGGACAGGAGCCACATCCCATCCCCCACCCCACCTGCCACCCCTGTTACAGCCACAGAGGATGCAGGCCTTCATGCGCATAATCGCAGGCTGGGAGAGCAGCACCCATGATGTCTGCATGTTTCGCAACTCCAGACTGCTGGACCTGGTAGAAAGTGGACGTTTCATGGGCGCCATCACGGTCCCACCCCTGCTCATCGGGGACCCCACCTACCTGCTCCTGCTATGGCTGATGCAGACCCACTGTGCCCGCCTATGCTGTAACAGGTGTTCCCGTGCAGCTTTTGCCCGGGTAGTTGATCTGCTTCATCCCGGGCCAGCGGGGGAACCCCAGAGTGTACCTCGGTTGATGTCAGGAGACCTCCATAACTCTCCTGCCACGACTTTTGATGGATCCTCAGTGGAGGAGGTCTCCTTCAAGGGTGTCTCCAGGGTTGTCACGCCTTGTGATGGGCACTCACGGGGCTCTGACCTGTCCTACACCCTGGCCAAATGCCACCTTCAGCCGCGGGTTTTCAAGGCTTGCGTTACCACTGGCCCTACTTGTGTCTTTGCCCAGATGTCCTGTTGCTCGCCGGCGGTGGGAACTGGTATCCTGGGCCGTGCTCCGACCCGAGGCAGAAAGGCTCTTAATTTTCCACCGCCCTCACTCCTATTCTAACACCATCTGTGACACTACGTGAAATGCCCACCACCGTGCTCGCCTGAGGGGTCTAAAGGGAAAGCCGAGTGACTCGGCCCGTGGGGCCCTGTGCTTCCCCAGTGCCCCTTCGGCTCCCGGCCTCCCCATAGTCTCTTCCTTGACTACTGGCTCTTCTGCCTGTTTCATTGGTGGGTCTTGCGCCAGCTCCGCTGCCAGCTCCTTTGCCGGCTTCGCTGCTGGCTCTCGTGCCAGTCCCACTGCTAGCTCCTTTGCCGGCTTCGTTGCTGGCTCTCACACCGGCTTCACTGCTGCTGCTGCCACTGGCTCCCTCAC
>NW_005842887.1:390797-409400 GCF_000455745.1 Alligator sinensis
TGTCAGCCGCCGCAGGGTCACGCTGCCTGCCTCGGGCCCTCCTGCGGGCTCTCTGGCAGCCTGCCCTCCTCCAGTGCCCTCGGGGTTTCTTTTTATTTCCACCGGGTGGTGTCCCCGGCTGATGTCACCTGGCCCCACCTGAATATGGGTGCGGCTAATGAACCGCACAGGTGGTTTTCCCGTGTGCGCTTCTCTGCTCCTTCCAGCCTCTGCGAATGGTAAGTAGGGGCTTTCTTCCTCTTCTATTTTGGCTCGGGGATCCCCCATAGCCCTGGTGTCCCCCTCTTCTAAACTGGCATCCCAGGGACACCCACACTGGCCACCTGGACTCCTACAAGCCCCACTTTAATCACTGCCTATTCTAGACCTGCACCCTGGTCGAGTGTGCCTTTGGCCACCTCAAGGGCCACTGGCAAACCCTCACCGCCCACCTCGAATTCGTTGGGGTCAATCTCCTCTAGGTCATCATTACAGCCTGTGTGCTGCATAACATCTGTGAGGCCCTGGGGGAGCTGTTCTGTGAGATCTGGGTGGAGGAGGCACAGTGGGCAGATGATGCCTGACAGCAGGAGAACCACCTGAAGTGGCAGCAGTAGTGGCAGGCCCCCCCACTATTGAGGCCCCAGAGGAGCTGTGCACCCACAAATAGGGACCGGGGCATGGAGTTCTGGAGGCCATCTCTTTTTGCATTTTCCACTGTATCTCACCAGTACCACCAGCCATGGACCCCCAACTCCACCTGCCAACCCCCAGTATCATGCTCACTGTACACAAGTATAACAAGTCTTTATTTCCCTCACATTGACCATAGTCCCTCTCCCTTTCCAACAAACAGAGCCCCTCTCTCCACTCCCTCCCCAGTGAACAGAGCCCCCTTCCCTCCTCCACCATCCAACCCACCCACCTACAATAAAAAACCTTCTTCCCCATGAAAATTTCATGTATTGTCCTTTGTGGGTTGTCCCAGGGTGGGGGCCACGAGGTGGGGGCACATAGGGGGCAGAGTCTGGGGGCAGGTGTCTAGCACCCTGGCCTCTGTCTGTTCCTCCATGGTTGCGGACACCACAGCCAGTGCAACAGGCAGGAGGCTCACCCAGGAGTGACAGCAGGCAGTGCTCCCCAGGCACAGGCAGCTCCAATTCAGGCAGGTAGAGTCCAGGCACAGCAGGGCCAGTATGTGGTCTTGGATGCATGGCAGGCAGCTCTGGATCCATGCCTACATGGAGCAGGGGTGAACAGTTGTCCTGGGCCCAGGTTGGGGTGCTGCACTGTGCCAAACCCAGGGTGTGGGCTAGGCCAGGGGATTCTGGAGGCCAGAGGCAGTGCAGGGCCTCCTACCAGGCCCAGGCACGGGCCTGCTATGCAGCAGTGGGAGGCTGCCAGGGGGCAGGTGGGGCTAGGGTTGGAGGCCAGGCAGAAGGTGGCACAAAGGCGACTGCCAGTGCACTCAGTGGTTATCATCCATGGCCTGCACTGCCCAGCCCAGGATAGCATTCTGCTCCTGCAGCACCTGGAGCAGCTCACACTCCAAGGCCAGGAGCTTGGCCTGGAACTCCCAGTCCACATGGTCCCACTCCTCCTTGAGCTGCTTCATGTCAGTCCTGAACATCCTCATTGGTGATGTCCCCTGCCTACCAGGCCCATGTGTCCTCCACACACTCCTCCAAGACCACCACCAGCCACTGTAGGAGGATGGAGCGATCCACTGTGCAGCTCTGACAGAGCCAGCACATCCACAGGGCCCTGACAGTGGGCGGCAGTGACCCTGAGGCTGCATCCCCGCTGCCAAGTATGGCCTCTCCCCAACATCCAGCTGCAGGACCTGCAGAGCCATAAGAAAGAAGCTTTTTGTAAGAGTTTGCAACATTTCAGAGATAAGATGCTTTGTACAAGGGGCCATGTATTGCTTGGCCTCAGATCAGGGGTTGGCCATGCACAGGTAGATGCCCAGGGACCATGCTAAGTCAACCAGGAAGGCCCAGGCCCAGGCCTAGGTGTAGGCCCAGGCCCAGGCGGCTACTGGCAGAGCTCCCCATCCAGAGACAGCTTGCCTCCCACACCCCGTTCCCAGGGCGGGACAAGCCAGGCTCCTGGCAGCATCTGCTGCTGCAGCTCCAGACCTCAGTGCCCCCTTCTCCTCCGGCAGACCAACCACTCTGCTGTGCTGCCACCGAGCCTATGGCACCTGTGCCCCAGATGACTGAGATGAGGAGCTGCTCACACTCCTACCCTCCCTCTGGGGGGTCTCTCTAGGGAGGTGCCACAAGGCCAGCCCCCCACTGTGCTGCCTCTGTGCCCCAAATGTGCCCCTACTGCTCGTGTCCCAGGCAGCGCAAGATGAGATGAGCACTCCCTGACCCACTATGCCCTGCTGATGATGATCCTTATGGTGCCCTGGGTGCACCTGCACACCTGGTATCGGACCATGAGCTATAACAAAGGGGGGCAAACCCAAGCTGCCCAGCAACCTCCACTGCTGCCTGCAGAACTACCTGTGGCTGCCCTACATGTCCCTGCCCCCTGCTGCTGAAGGAGACACCACTGCCAACATCAATGCATTCTTCCAATGTGAGAGGCCCATGCCCTCCTAGCTGTGGGGGGCATGGTGTGCTCAGTAAAGTTCTGCACTGTCTCCTGCCTTGCTATGTGCTATGGAGAGTGGGAACCTGGGGCTATGGGAATGTGGATGGGTTGGGTGGGGAAGTGGGGCCAGGGCAGGGCAGGAGCCAGGGCAGAGAGGGCCCACACTCCCCCCAGTGGGGGGCTTACCACGTGGTCAGGACTGGCATGCCTGGCAGCTCTGCTCGGACCTGGCTGGTGGCAATGGCATGTGACTCTGGGCGGTGTCTTCTGATGGAGGGGCGTAGCATGCGGGCTCCTGGAAGTGTCCCTCCCTCCCCCTTCCTGGGGTGGAGCTGGCACTGCAGGTGGCTAGTTGTGTTCATGGCTAGGCCTGGGGCTGCTGAGCTGGAGAGGCAGGTGCTGACCAGGGCTCCCTGAGCTGCTGGTGGAAGCTGCAGCCAGGGAGTTTGGTAGGATGGGACACAAGGTACCCAAGGGGCCCTCTTCTGGTGATGTGTCACCAGAGGTGCCAGGCTGGGGTAGGGGCTCAGGCAGGTCGCCCATGCTGCTAAAGATAGCTTGACTGCGGCCTGGGTCCCAGGGTGCAAGAATGGCAACCAGTTGCTGCATAAAGGGCATGGACTTATGGGCATGGCCAAACCAATAAATGTGGTCAGTCATGGCTCTGTACCTGACATATTTAATGATCATACAGCAATGATCTAAAATAATCTCACTGATTGTTGCAGCTTTCCTTTGCTAAACAACTATTAGACACATCTCCCCTGGACAGGGACCCACTGGAGCTAGCTCTGCTTCTGAATCTGCCATTGTGTGCTGGGGAACCCTGGGCAAATTGTTTTGCCACTCTGTGGCCCTGATTCCCTATCTGTCAAATTGGATTAATGAGACTTTATAAATGGCTTTGAGATCCACCCATAAGAAGTACTATATAAGGACCAGCCAGGATTTTTGAATAGCTGCAATGCAGGAAAGAGGAACTCTCTTTAATTTACAAAGATATTTCTTTGCTAATATTTCTTTGTTAATGGAGTTTGGTGTAACCCTCAGGTACATTACTTTTGTGTATGTGCGCACACGTGTACTTATTAAAGTGAATAACAAACAACTTGTTTTTTTAGAACAACTAAGCAGTATTAGCTATTATAAGCTACCTAAGTATCCTACATGATCTTATCTTTTTAATTAAAATTACTTCACTCCAAGTCCTCTCTAAGTCCTGTAAGCAGTCAGACAGTTGCTGCATTTCAGTTTCCTTTTGCTGGCATTTGTTCCCTGCATATTACTTTTGAGAATGGACTAGCCGAGAAAAACCCTCTCTCTAAGATTTAGATTTTCCAGTGTTCCTGCTGTATGAGATTTTCTCAGGGGAAAAGAAGAGAATGGGTGTCAGTTAACACTAATGATAGCTGTCTTATGAGTTTGGATATTCCAATTGTGAATGTCCAAAAACAGTGGAGCAAGGTGGGGAAGGGAATGGCATATTGTCCAAGCAGCAGCAGAAAAAGGCATGCAGGGCAGAAGCAAGTGTGGGCTTCCTGGACCGCTGCAGACCAAGCAGTCACTATCTGTCTTTGCTTTTCTTTAGAGGAGGTATAACATCATCTCCAGTGTGATGGATGGGGTAGAACCAGGTCTGGGATCCCACATTCTCTGACTTTGGTCTCTGCTATGGTACTCTACTACCAGCTCTACTAGCATCCACTTTAGGGCATGGTCCTGCTTAGTAGCACCGTGTGGTCATGAGTTAGGGAGGTTTGTCTGAAGAAGTGGATCCTCGAGTACTGTGTCCATGGCCTGTGGCCCTAGCAGTGAGGCCCATAATTGAACCATTGCATATTTATTTCAATGCCAATGTAAGCTTCTGTTATGAAGCCCTAGGGCAGTGGTTCCCAATCTGTGGTATACGTACCCCCAGTGGTATGCAGACAACCTGTCAGTGATACATGTTAACAGATTTATTATAATTAGTTTATATGAGAAAAATTTGCTGGTGGTACTTAAGGTTGTATCATTTTAAACTGATGGTGCACAGTCTGTCAGAGTTTGGAAACCACTGCCCTAAGGATTTATCACCATGAATAACATGTTGATCCCTGTACCTCTGTCACTCCTGTTTTAGCATTATCAGCCTGCCTAACAAGTATATCCCTTGATTAGCAGGTGCAGGACTATTTTCTGAGGTCAGAGACAGTTTTGTCTCTTTGCCAAGTTGGAAGCATAACCTTTCTAAGCCAGTTTGTCAGCTCAAATGGGTTTGTTTATACTATAAAAATTGGCTCCAGTCTAGTGTTCTGATTGCTACACACCACAGGAAGAGCAGGGTGAGCTGCTCTGAGTTCTGTGCATACATAACATCAAGCAACAGAGATCTCTTCAGCACATAAAGAAAAGGCTGTCCTTTTGTGACAGATGCAGGCCCACTTTTTTCTCTTAGTCCCACTTACATGACTTCAGTGAAGTATATAGGACTACATGGGTATGAGTGAGAGCAGAATTTGGCCCATGCCACGTGTTTGAAGTGAGCAGGTTTCCAGGACACAGCCTTGACCAGCAAAAAGTGTTCTTCATGTACAAGCAAAGACTATAACAACATGGCCCAATTAAGGGAAATTTAGTATCTTACTGTAGATCATTCACTTTGCACTAGCTCTAAATAAGTTTAGCCTCCAGCTTAATTAGGACACTTGTAACTCATAAACTGAAAATGAGTAGATTTGTGGATGAAGTGTTCTTTAGGACCCAAGGTAAGGAGTCTTGAAGGAAGAGACATTAATATTAAGTTTTGATAGATCCCAAACACTGCAAATCACACCACTTCAGTGGGAGTTGTAGAGTCTTAGCAGGCCTGAAAATGTTGTTTATTCACAAGTCCTGGAGTAGCTGCAGATAATTAAGGGGTGCATGGTCATCCATATCTAGATATGACCTTTCCCAAATTTTGGTATGCAAGACCATCTCTATTAGCATTTTATTTTCCCTGTTAGGTACTGAATACAAATCGTGTTCTTGTATAGTGAGAGGTAGTAAATAATAAACCCTATTCACTTTCTCTTCATCATTTAGTATTTTGTAAACCCTTATCACAGGGCTGGGCAAAATACCTGGCCCACTAGGCACTTTCATCTGCCCATGGTGCCCCCCCACCCCCCAAATTGCACCCCACCTAGCCCTTCACCCCCATGAGGCTGGGAGTGAGGCACCCACATGTACACCCTCTCAACATACCCTATTACTCCTTGCTGCCACCCTCTTGGGCAGAAGGGCCCTGCCCAGCCAGCAGCAACTTCTGGGTGGGGCTCTTGCTGCAGCCACCCCATGGGAACCTGTTTAGCTTCTTGAAAATCCAGCTCACTTGGGGCAGCAGGTAGGGCAGCAGTGAGACTGGTGTGGGGGGGCAGGGAGGGGTGGGGGAGGTGCAACTGGGTGGAAGCGTGGAGCAGCGCAGAGCCTGCACCCAGGGGGATGGTGGGAGCATGGAGCTTGGCTGGGCAGGGTGTCGGTGTGAGGGTAGGGGGTGTGGAGACCCCCCACATACTCCCCCCATGGTGTGCAGCCCCTGCTGCCTGACAACAGCAGCAGGTGGGGAGGTCAGGACACTCATGCCCAGTGCAGGTGCCTGGTGGGGCATGGCTCCAGCCAGCGCTGCACCTGGGGGGGGGAGCGCAGCCTGCCCAGCTGCCTCTATCACCGGGGCTCTGTGCCACATGCTGTGCACCTGCAACTCCCACACTTGCAGTGGGGGAAGCCCTGCGCTGGAGCCTGCTGTCTTCCTTTCCGCTACTGCGCAGGTCCGACACTCCACTGGCAGTGGTGAGAGACCCACCCCCTACTTCCCCATGGAGTCCAGCACGGGGCTTCCCCACTGTGAGTCCAGAAGCTTCAAGTGCATGGCACAGAGCCCCCATGATAGAAGTGGGCAATGCTGCACTGGGGGCGAGAAGCACAGCCCCAGTGCAGCCCCTGCCTGGCCACCTCTATTGCAGGGGCTCAGCGTGGCATGCTTGTAGCTCCTGCAGGCACAGTGGGGAAGACCCATGCAGGGAAGCAGGAGGTGGGGCTCCCTCCACTCCCGGTGGAGTGTGGGGAGCACGGGGCAGGGCAGGCAGCAGGCTCCAGTGCAGGGCTTCCGTTGTTGTGAGTGTGGGAGCTGGAAGCTCACAGCATGTGGTGTGGAGCCCCAGGGATAGAGGCAGCAAGGCAGGCTGCACCCCTCCCCCCTGCGCAATGCTGGCTGAAGCTATGAGCCACTGGGCGCCTGTGCCCAGCACTAGTGCCCTAACCTCCCCACCTGCTGCTGCTGCCAGGAAGCCGGGGCTGCAGACCATGGGGGGAGTGTATGGGGATCTCTACGCCCCCACCCTCCCTCACACCCCACACACCCACACCCTGCCTCCACAACCCCATGAACATATACACACACCCCAACATACCCTATGACCCCTACACAGCCACACCCTCTCACAGCCCCCCAACACCCTCACACTCCACCATAAACACACACACACATACACACACACAGCCACACCGCACAACTCACCATACACACACAATATAAAAGAATGATACTTCATTTTTTAGTTATTATGCAATGCCTTCTATATACAATACACAATCACAAGTCATGACAAATATTTTTGTAATAAAATTAAAATATATTATAGTAGGTATTTGACTTTTAGTGTATGATTTAGTTTTTTCTGGGTCTAAGATGACCCCCCCCCAGGAGTATTTGGGGTGGGGCAGCAAGGGGAGGGACTTCCAGTGGCAAAGATCAGGGGTTAGGGGGCAGGACTTCCGGTCCCAATGTGGCAACCAGAGGGTGGGGCAACTGTCAAGGGGTGGAACTACCTATGCGGCCCCCAATAGCTTGCCGAAACTTGTTAAGTGGCCCTCCACCCTAAATAATTGCCCACCCCTGCCTTATCAAGTGCCCCTTCAAGTGTCTCTTTTCTAAACTGAATCAGCCTGGCCTCCTTAATTTCTCCTTATATGAATGTACCTTCATACCACTAAACATCCTTATTGCCCTTCTCTGTATCTTCTCAATTTCTCCTATATATTTTTTAGGTGTGGGCACCAAAACTGGGCACAGTATTCAAGGTGTGGACACACAATGGATTTATAAATGTTCGTGATGATACTTTCTGTTTTGTTTACAATTAAATTCTTAATAATCCTTAACATTTTGTTTGCCTTATTGACGGCTGTTGAGCACCAAGCTTATGTTTTTAGCAAACTGTCCTTAATAATTCCCAAATCCCTCTCTCTTGTGATAACAGCTAATGTAGAGCCCCTTATAGTGTAGGTATAGCTTGAGTTATTTTTTCCCATGTGCATCACTTCACACTTATCTACATTGAATTTAATCTGCCATTTAGTTTCCCATTCACTCAATCATGCAAGAATCTTCTGTAGTTCCTCACAGACTGCCTTGGTCTTTACCACTTTGAATAATTTTGTCTTTGGCAAATTTGACCACCTCATTAGTCACCCCCTTTTCCAGATCATCTATGAATATGTTAAACAGCATTGGTCCCAACACAGATCACTAGAGAACCCCACTGTTTACTTCTTTCCATCCTGAAAACTGACTATACTCACTGGGTGCGTCTACACATTCATTAATGCACCATAATTATGGTGCATTAAGTTTAGCACCTGTACTAAAAGATACTAACTTATTGTGCCCTAATCAGGGCTACTTCACTTTAGTGCAAATGAATGCTTCTGTGACATTAATGCACATTAGACTAAGTCTACTGCACATTAGTGCATTAGCATGGTTTTTGCCAGCCATGCTAATGCTCAGTAGACTAGTCTTCTGTGCATTAAGCATCTTATGTAGATACACCCACTCTGTGTTTTCTATCCTTAAGCCAATTTGTTATCCATAAATGGATCTTTCCTGTGATCCCATGGCTGTGTCTACATGAGACACTGACTACGCAGTTGTTATTAAATGATTAAAAACAAGTACTAAATGACTACACAGTAACCCAAGTTACTGTGAAGTAGCATTGACAAACACCTTTTCTGTGACACTACTGTGCAGTAGCCTATTTTTGCCATCTGATGCTAGTGCATAGTAGTATCAAGTTACTGTGCAGTCATCATCTTGTGTAGACACAGTCCATGACTGTCTAACTTCATTAAGAGCCTTTAATGGGGTACCTTGTCAAAGGCTTTTTGGAAGTCAAGATATACTATGTCAACTGGATGACCCTGGTCCACTGTGCTTATTGATACCCTCAAAGAGCACTAGGAGGTTGGTAAACCATTATTTCCCTTTGACAAAGCTGTGTTGATTCCTCCTCAGCAAGTCATGTTGATCCATGTGCTGAACAAGTCTTCTTTTTATTATTGTTATAGGAGTTTATACTTCAGTGCCAACACAGTGCCAACATGAGGCAAATCACTTCAAAGAGGCCTGCTATATTGGAGCAGTTCTATGAGTCTTGGCAACAGACCTTGCAGCATAGTTCTGTTGAAGGAACACGGGTTGTGAGTGCTTGATTTGTAGGCTTGAGCAGATGATTAACTTTAAGCTTGTGCGTAGTTTTAAGGAGCCAACAGACCTACTTAGTGGTGCAAATGTTTTGCTAGTTTAGGAATGGACTATTGTGAGATTCTTACAGAGAAGGAGGTCATTTGCAGAATAAGTGGTCAGAAACTATTCCAAGGAATGAGTTTGCATTATGGTTTCTATCAATGTAGCAGAATGTTGGTATTTAGGATGAGATAAATTTCACTGCTTAGTCGAATTCCAGCCCTTTTAAACTCCTCAAACCACATAAAGTAAGAACAAGATGAGAGGATGAAACCACTAACACAACTTTATTGGCTGTCTCTTGTTCACTGAGAACAGCATCAGCACAAAACTAAATTCTTTTTTTAAGTTGCAAATTAGTCCAGTATAGCAGACTGCCCTGGAAAGAGACATTATTGTATTTCTGCTCCATCAACATGATGAGTAATAATTAAAGTCTGAATGTTTCCACTGAGGGGGGAAATACAAAGAAAACACTCTTAATTCCTTAAATTCCTTTTACTGGCCTGTGAAAATATTCCATGCATGTCTGTGTCTTGATGCTTGTTCTCTCTCTGCGTCTCTTTCTTTAGTGTTCAGCCACCTGTTTGTAACCAGTGTTCTGTAGGTTCTTAAGAGGCTTTCTTCTCTGGTCTGTGTATGCCCTTGGTCTTGCTGCTTTGACACTGAGGCCTTGTTGTCTGTAAGAGACCGTACATTACAGCTCCCTGGCTTACCCTGCTGCCTGCTTTACTGCTATAACTTCATTCTTGGAAAGTTTCTGAGTTTCCCGGGTGACAAAATATGAGCAACATTTGTTCTGCCCTGAATCATTTCTGAAGGCATTCAGCCACGTTTTGTTATGAAAGTTACCCAGGGTGGGTGAGGGGCATGAGAATTCCCAGCAATGGCAATTCCTGAAAAGTGTGAAAAAGTCACCGCCTGCATCTTTACACTATCAGGTTAAGTTGGTTGTTCATGGGGTTTTTAAAGATACACACAAAATATTCCCCGCAATCAGGAGCATAGGAGACAGCAGCAGAATAAATCGGTGGGTTGCACATTTTTCACCTCTTCCTTCAAAAAATTCCCCAGCTCTGTGTACATAGAATCCTTTGAACCGCTAAAGATCAGAGCTATTATATCTCAGGCAAGAGTGATAGAATAGTGGAGTGTTTGCCAGAGTTGTAAAAGCTTCTAATTATTCACTGGAGACCAAACTAATGAATCAAGCAAGGCAGTGTTTGAAACTATTAAAAAACCCATAAATTGATAAAAAAAAAAAAAGCAGTAAATAACAGCAGAAGGCAGTGGACTGACTTCATGAGAATTTTTTTCTTTTCATGATGTATAATTTATCTCTTTAAAATAAATATATTGTATATAATTGGTGAGTCAGGACTTTACAGAGATTAAGGAGGAGGGTTTACTGACAGCTCTTGAACAATAAATTTGGACAGTGATTCTGCTTTCATTTACACTGGCATAATCCAGTAGTAAATTAATTCAAGTTACTGAATTTTTACTATCATTAACTTGAAGTAAGTGAGAGAAGATTCATGCCCTAGATGTCCAATATCTGAAAAGGCCTTGAATTTGGATTCCAGAGCCTCATAGTGTATTTCCATATTGATTTTTCATATATGACTAAAGTAATTGTGGTGGACCAGATCATTAGTGACCATAAATTGGCAGGAGTGCATTGGATTCAGCTGTTCCATGTTGACCTTTATTGGCTGGGAATTTTGCCCCTGGGATTTATAAGTGACCAAAGCATTTCAAAATGGGCATGTCCTCATGTTCAATTAATGCGCAGCAATAAACTCTGGAGTTTATTGCGCTGGAGTTTATTGCCCCCTGGGTGTGCTGTTTAAATGTGCACCCAGGAGCAATAAACTCCAGAAGTGCATCCACACATGCAAGCATGTGCGCTTGCAGCAGCTCAAATAGAAGTCGTGCAAATTTGAGCCAGGGATTTTTGCCTCAGTGCACGTGCTCAGACATGCACTTTGTTGTGGAGCAAATTGTGCCACTTGGGGCAAAACAACCCTGCCTGGCTTCTCCTGAATCTGCAGCCAGGGGGAGCTAGAGTCCAGGGCCAGTACCTGTGCTGTCCCCAGCAATATAAAAAGCTGCCCTGGCAAGCAGCTCAGGGCTACTCACTCTCAGGAGCTCCTGGAGTCCGGCCAATTGGTATCTGGGGACATTACCCATGGTGCCAGCTGGACTGCTGCAGCAGCATCCCAAATCCATTTTTAAAAATACCTGAAAATCCATGTTCTTCCACAATTAAAACAAAAGACCACTCTACACTCACACACACACACACACACACACACACACATATCTAGAGAGAGAGAGAGAGAGAGAGAGAGAGAGAGAGAGAGAGAGAGAGAGAGAGAGAGAGAGAGAGAGAGAGAGAGAGAGAGAGAGAGAGAGAGAGAGAGAGAGAGAGAGAGAGAGAGAGAGAGAGAGAGAGAGAGAGAGAGAGAGAGAGAGAGAGAGAGAGAGAGGAAGTCATTTGGAAGCCTACCAATGTCTCTATCATCATGATAAAATAAATTCTAAATACCTATATGTGTTGATGTGTACTTTTGGTTTTCTTCACACATTATGGGTGTGTAATGGGGGATGTGGTGTTTGCAGGAAAGGGATGGGAAGGGATGTGAGGGAAGGCAGGTGGGTGTGGGTATGTGTGGAGGGATATGGGTTGGTTTGTGGGTAGGTGTGGGGCAATTGACGGGGGAACTGTGGGTGTGGGGGACCTTGTGGGGGCAGGCTGCTCAGGAGGGGGGGTCCCCTGGCCACCACAGGACCACAGCCCCCCTGCCCAGGGCCCATAACTTACCTTCCACAGCAGCAGCAGGAGTGGGGCGCTCTCAGCCTGCTACTGCCACCTTCCAGATCTTGGGGACCATGTGTTGGGCCTAGCCAGGTCCTGCCGGTCCTAAGGTCCCTGTGCCACCTGGCTGGAATGGTCCTGTGGTGGCAGGACCCGGCATGGCGTGTGGGGACCACATGCAGGGACCGCATGCCAGGCCCAGCCAGGACCTGCCAGCCCTGGGATTGCTCTGCTGTCTGGCCAGTCCCGTCCCGTGGCAGCAGGACAAGCAGCATAAGCAGCCCCAGGGCTGGCAAGACCGGGCTGGGCTCAGCATGTAGTCCCCGTGTGATGCGTCGGGTCCTGCCACCATGGGACTGGCCCGGCCAGGTGGCAGAGGGGCCCCAGGGCTGGCAGGACTCGGCTGGGCCCGGCATGCAGTTCCCATGCGCCTCTGCCCTGCTGTGCCTGCAGGAAGGTGGTGCGCAGCGGGACCTGGCCCAGCCCCATGTGCCTCGCTAGTCTGGCTTTGCACCGGAGTGGGTCACATGGCTTCTGGAGGCACAGCTCTTGTGTGTGCCTCCCAGAGCCGTGTGACCCGCTCCAGTGCAAAGCCGGACTAGCAAGCCGCACCAGTCTGGGCCAGACCCTCACCCCCTGCAGCCCTGGGGACATCCCCCCTGCCACCCCTCACACCCACCCACACCCATGAACCCCGCCACCCCCATTCCCCATTCCCTCACTTACCTTGGACAGCACCGTGGGCCAGGGACAGCAGGAGCACCAAAGAGATGCTCTGACCGAAACCAGAGGACTGACTCTTCTGGAGGACTGACTCCCTGATGACTCCGGGCATGGTCTGGGATCCACTGTTCTGCAGAGCATTTTTTTTTTACCCCTGGATATCGGCAGCAGTAGAGCTGTTGGTGCTTGGTGGTGGTGGTGGCAGCAGAGCCAGCAGCACTCGGCAGGAGCAGTGCATGGCAGTGGCGCCTGTACAGTACTGTCCATGGGGCCCCAAAAGGGAATGGCCCTGACTATAATATCAAGCCATTCTTGCTCCCTCTTATAATGTACACAAACTCTGGCTTCAGCTACTAACCCAATATTTGCTGCTTCCTATCTGTTTGAGTACTGGAATCTTGGAAGACCTTTGTCAGGAGCTGAGTGGAATTGGAAGGAGGAGGAAGAGAATGTGAATGTTCCTAAGCTAGGAGAAAGACAGTAGGCACTACAGCTGTGACCAAACAGAAGTGTATAGCTGCAAAGTGCTTTAAAAGCACCCAGTCCTGCAAGAATCTGAGCCTTCGTTGCATGAGAGTTCAGATGAAGACACTTCAAAACAGAGTGCCTTCAGTAGCTTGCGTCTGTGTGTAGGGCTGGGCTGACTGCAGCTGAGCCCTGCTCCAGTGCTGTCTTCAGAATGGGAGGGAGAAAGAGAGCGGCAGGAGTTCAGTCTGGGATTTTTTTCAGCCAGTGCTTCAGGGTGGGGCAGGTGTATTGCAGCCCCCCTCAAGGTAGGAGGGTTCCAATCCACCCACCCCACCTTTTAGTGCTGGCGGGGAACCCCCAGAACAAGCCTCCTCCACTCCCTTTCTCCCCTCTCATTCTGAAAACAGCATGGGAGCTGGGAGGCAGGAGGGGCATTTCTATGGGGGTAGTGGCTGCAGGCTCTAAGCAACAGCTTGATTCCCCAAATCCTGGGACCCAACAGTGAACCTCTGTGGGTCCAGGGGATCATTATAACTCCTGTGAAGTGCTATAGGTTACAATAGGAAGCTGCTCTTCCATCTGTGCCTAGAATGCCTAAGATGTGTGTATGTGCATGGTGACATTGTAATTTTCTGTGCAGGTCTTCTCAACCTGCACAAATAGTATGTGATCTCACAGATTTCTTTCTTTAAAGGCATGCCTGGATTCCCCAATAAGATCCCCCTAGATTTATTCAGAGTTTGCACTAATTTACATATGTGAATGGAAGTGCTTGGTTTGGCTTTATAGTAAAATCTGACATTTCACAACAAACCTTCAAGGGGAAAAGGAATTCACAGAGACTTGTTATGGTTGTTAGTTAAACAAAGTATATTTCCCTTCCCCCAGTGTGCATAAACAGATATGGCAGAGAACAACATGGAAAGGGTTTTCATGAGGCTCTAATGACTGAAAATATCAACAGCCATGCTTGAAAATATCAACAGCCATGCTTCCTTCCCTGTGGCCATACTAGTTCCAAACATACTAGAATTGGCCTTGCCTTTGAATTAAACCAGCAAGACTGAGGGAGATATTGGTGTGTGGGCAGCTCAATGTCTCCATATACATTGCCCAGGCTTTTGCACCCTGGAGAGGTCACTCTAGCTTGGCTTTATCTTTCAAGTGAGGATTATGGTTAGTGAGGTGATGTCTCACTTGGTGTAATTCTGTTGTTTTGCAAGACATATGCTTACTACTAAATATGGAATTGATTGCCACTTGGAAGCTCTTCTTTTAGAGAAGACTTCAGTTTCTCTGTTCTGAATAATGCTGGCTTCCTGAAAGCTGTGTAGACACCAGCCTAACAGATTAGTATGAATTCAGGCTTGCCAAAGAACTTGTGATGTGCATTCAACTTGAGTATTAGGTGCCATTTCCACACAAAAATGCCGAATAAGCTATCCATTTGGCACTGCCACACATAAGGAGATTTTTAGCACACAATCCAGTTTACAGAGGGATTAGTTTTAGAAGAAGAAAACACAATTGCCTTCCTACCTGTCTCAGAGCAACTCTTTGGCTGTAATGAAGCAAAGTTTAAAGTACCACATATGGAAGAATGTGAAATATTCAGAGGGAGTCTCTATACTATCTGAGTACCTCTGAGCCTATAGAATGACAAATTCTATTTCCCAGTGGGTTATGGCTTGTGGAACCACCAAACCATGTTTACTGACCAGATTCTTTCACTGCCATTTATGAAAATAGTATTGCTTTGTGATGATATTCAAACTCCAAGCAAACAGGCCCTTCAAAGAGCCCTCTTCAGAGAAATACTAAAGGGCCGGCTTGGTTTTATGCATGTGCTTAGCACCTATCAAAATGGACTTTCAGTCACTCTAAAAGATGAACATGTGCTTAAGTGTTTCCTGAATTATGGTTAGAAAGTAGAAGCTGATAAGTTAATTTCACATAGGATCATAGGAAAGTAGAGCTGGAAGGGAACCCAGGAGGTCATCTAGTCCAGCCCCCTTCTAAAGGCAGGATCATCCCTGACTAAACCATACCAGCCAAGTGTCTGTCCAACTTGCTCTTGAAAACTTCCAGGGATGGATATTCCTCCGTTTCTCTAGGTAGCCTGTTCCCATGCTTGACCACCCTCAGAAAGTTCCTGATTACCAACTTAAATTTCCCGTGCTGAAGCTTGAAGACATCGCTCCCAGTCCTGTCACCACAGAGAAATCCCATGTCCGTCCTCTCTATAATTGCTCTTCAAATCACTCTTCAGTTTTCTCTTCTCCACATGAAATAACCCTCATTCTTTCCACTTTTCTTTCCACGTCTTGCTTCCCATGTCCCTAGTAATTTTATTTCGCTCTGCACTGGACTCTTTCTAAATTGTTCACATCCATCTTGAAGTGTGGGAACCAAAACTGGACACAGTACTCCAGGTGGGCCTCAACATTGGAGAATAGAGTAGAAGAATCACTTCCCTGTATTTGCAAGTGACCCTCCTGTTGTTTGGAAGGGAGGGTGGGTCACTGTCACAGCCTATGTGCTGCACAACATCTGCATGGCCCAGGGGGAGCTCTTCCATGAGGTATGGGTGGAGGCACAGTGGACAAAGGACACCTGGAAGCAGCAGCACCAGCTGTGGCAGCAGTGATAGTGATGTACCCCCTCCACTGAGACTTTGGGTGAGCTGCATACCCAGCAACAGGGGCTAGGGCACCAGGTGTGAGAGGTACTGGTGAATCATCTGCTCCTGCACCCCCCACTGTAGGCCACCTGGATAGCTGGCCATGGAGCCCAGGCCCACTGCGCACCCCAGCACCATGCTCACTGAGGACAGCTTTCTGCAAAGCACTTTATTTCCCTCCACAGACATAGATCCCATCCCATGTTTCTTCCAGAGCAACAGAGCCCCTCCCATCCTCCTTTCTGAACAGCAGAGCCCCCCACCTCCTAAACAACAGAGCCCTACCACCAACCACCTCACCCTCTTCCCTGTGCTATATACACTGTATGTGCTCTATGTGCCCTCCTGTGGTAGGGGACAGTCGGGTGGAAGGACCTAGGGAGCAGAGCCCGGGGACAGGTGCCCAGCACTCTGGCCTCTGGCTGCACCACCACAGGTGTAGCAAGGCTGCCAGGTGGGGGGCTTGCCTGGGGCCAAGGGAGGCTGCTGCTCTGCCTGTGCAGACAGCTCCCCCTCCTGAATTTTGTGGCCAGGGCCAGCAGGGCCTGTGCATAATCCTGACTCTGCTGTAGGCAGCTTCTGCTCAGGGGATGCATGGACCTTGGGTGAGTGGTAAAAGGAGGGCCAGGCAGAGGCACCAGCTGGCAGGGGACCCGGGGCAGGTGCCAGGCAGTGGGCCCTGGCACCTGGAGGCACTCCTGCACCTCAGCCCAAGCCCACAGGGGGCTTGCTGCTGGGTGGTGGGCAGCTGCCAAGGGGCAGGTGGGGTCAGGGCCAAGGGCAGGACAGTGGGTGGGATGAAACCCCCCTCGAAGCCCCCCTGCCATCCACACTGAGGTTGGCATGCCAAGCAAAATGTCTTTACATGCCACATTCTGGCATGTGTGCTGGAAGTTACTGATCCCTGGCACAAGGTATAGGAATAAAATAAAACCATACACTTGAGAAAAGATTTGAAAGACTAGACTCTTACTGGCTTTTGTACAAAGCAGGTTATGGATTTATTCTTAGTGTTAGAAATGGGAGTTACTCGTAAAATGACCCCTTGGAGCTGATGGGGAAAGGACAACTCCTTTCTATGCAGCATTCAGGATAAATGAGTAAGGCATTTTGCTAGAAGCATGCGGCAATACAGACCATTAGTAAAATCTTAGCTTCTTAGAGCAGTGACATTCAAAGCTGCATATTTTGAGTTTCTCCTAAAAGCTTTTTTGTTGTCTGAGACCTTCAGTAAAGTCTGCAAAAATGAAGTTTTGATAGTGATGCCTGCATACCCTCAGATCCCATGATCAAGTTTAAAGGCATTTCCTGGGGAATTAATAACCTGGGGAGGGATTGGATCCCCCCCCCCCGGATCTGTTTACCCCAGCTGGCTGCTAATCCCCAGGCAATGCTCTGCTCTGCACCGAGGCTGTTATTGGTTAGCAATAAAAGCCATAGATAGATGGAATGTTTTTTGGGTAATGCAACTTCATTTGGTATTTGCAGTGTTCCAAGAGAACTAATGTCCAGTATTAGTGGATCAGATAACCTGGCTCAGTTATTCCTATCACTATGGTATGTGAAATAGTCTATAATCTGTGTGCACATGGCAACACAAGAACATTTTCAAATATGTTCAAATATTTTAAATATGGTTCAAATATGTTCTGGTCTCCACATTTCAAACAGAATGTAGTAGAATTAGAAAAGGTTCAGAGAAGGGCAACCAAGAAAATCAGAGGTATGGAACAGGTGCCAGATCAGGTGAGATGAAAAAGGCTAGGACTCTTCATTTTGAAAAGGGGAAGGTTGAGCTGAATGTGAAACAGGTGTATAAAATCATGAAGGGTATAGACAAAGTGAGTAGGTAACTATTATTCATCAGGTCCAAGAATATTGGAACTAGGGGGCACCTAGGAGATTCATAAAAAACTAACAAAATTAAGTTCTTTTTGACATAGCGGCTGCATCTACATGAGACGTTTACAGCAGAGCAGACTAATTAGCTCTGGAGTAAACATCACCATCTACACATGTGACCCTATTGGGTTGCAGTAGACTAATAAAGTGTATTTCCCACTGTATCCCTGATATGATACACTGATGAGCTGATCATGTAGGCCAGGATTTTCAATATCAGAGTCCTACATCTCTTGAACCAGTACCCTGCTATTCAAGACAGAAGCATTCCTAGCAGTTCCTACTGAGGTCAGCTGGATGCTTGGCACTTTTGAAAATCAGCCCATGTGTTTAGGTACCTCAATATGAATTTAGGAGCCTGCTTGTGCCTCCTGTTTTTGAAAATCTTGGTTTTAATGGGCCCATGATCCAAGGGTTTGGGAGGAGGAGGGGCAGAACTTTAATTAGAGTGGTTCCAAGAGCCTATATAATTAAAGCACTGCTGTATCAGCATCCCCACACTTAAAAATGGCAGTGGGGGTGCTTGAACTAAAGCTTGTTTGATAAGCTTTAGTTCAAGCACCCCCCCTACCATTTTTAAGCATGGGGATGCAGATACACAAGACACAGGAGGCTGCTGGAGCATGGCAGACTCAATTATTTAAGACTTGATTAGTCAAGTCTGCTCTGATGCACGGGAATTCCAGCACATCTGAGCTGCCTCCACACTTGTGTATGAGGCCCAATATTTTTGTGTTTTGACTTTCCTCTATAAAATGGGTCTATTAATATTTGTTTACTTCAGAGATCTGGTTACAACTGTTTCTGGTATCTTTTGAGCCATAGAAGTGATGGCCAGAAAATGGTATTCGGAGATTTGCTTTTAAGAATTGTCTT
>NW_005842887.1:409424-451180 GCF_000455745.1 Alligator sinensis
AGAATAATGGTACAGAGGAATGGCAGGGGTTAATCGGTTTCTAAAAGCCTGTTTGTGACAAAGTTTCCTTCAAGGTTCACTGTGTCTGAAACCAGCAGACATACAGTCTTGGAAATTGAAGACATGCACCACACTGTTCCATAACGTGAGATAAGGTGCCATTAGGTCCCTGTACCCAGCTACAGAGCTTTGGGATTTCTGGCTTTGGTGGACAGGCCAAATTAGAAGACAACAGTAAAAGCCCAAATTAAAATATAGATGCATGTGGCGGGTTTGTTGGGACAAGGAAATATGCTGACAGAACAGAATGAAGACAGTATGACCACAGGGAAACCAATCAACAGTACCCAGAGATAAAGAGTCATCAGGATGGGAAAATAATATAAAAGAAGGGATTTCAGAGCAGCAAAGGTTCCCTGAAAGGGGAACCCCAGGCCACCATGGACAGAAAGCACCCCACCAGCCCATCTCACCTACCCCATGGTGGGGACTCAGCCTTCGCTCCCCCTGCCCCTCCCCCCACAGGCTGCTGACAGCTGACTACACCCTTCATGTCTACATGTCTACACCCTTCATGATTTTATAGACCTGTTTCACATTCAAGAGGGGGTTATTAGAGCCTGTGCCGAAGTAAACCATTGCAGTCAGTAGAGCTCACCAAACTATAACAGCAGAGGACCTGACTCAGGATCATTCCTGTGGGTCTCTTGAGGTATCCACCTTTAGATTCTCAGAGGAGAGATACATTTTTAAAAGGTAAAAGCAAGCAAGCACATCCCTTATAAGCATTCTGTATTGTTCCATCCCTGTTTGAGTTGTTCTGCCCTCTTTAGCTCTAGTGTCATGACCTCAGTGCCTACACCAATGCCAGTTATTGCAGAGTGGGCATGTCTACACATGAATTTATGTGCCTAAACTTAACGCAACTTAGCCTAAGATGCATTAAGGTAATTTAGGCAAATGTCTACACGTGCATTCCTTAGGGTGCCTTAACATGGCTCACTGGATGAAGGTGTTTTCAGCCTGCCCTGGGCAGCACCCTGGACAGCCCCCTGAAGCCTGCAGCAGCATAGGCAGGTGGTGCAACCCAGTGCTGGCTGAGGGGGTGGGAGCTTCCAGTCCCCACCAGATGGTATTGGCCTGGCACCAGCCCCAGCCCCAGCTTTAACCTCCTCCCCCATGTTCCTGCCTCCCCAATGTCAGAAGAGAGCAGGCCAGAGGCAAGCCTGCAGGGCCCCGCACTGCTGCTGGGCACCACCAAGAAGAAGGTATGGTGGATGCTAATCTCTAAAGTGCAGACATTAGAGCTGGAGCAGCAGTTCCAGCAGCAGTGGTACTTGTTAGTGTGCCAACTGACTTGGGACTAAGTTGGCAGAGCGGGCAGGAATTGTGAGGGTTCCTATCAAAGCACAAGGGAAAGGCCTCTCCATGACTCCCTGCAGGGGAAGGGGACTGTGCAGCATGAGCAGGGTCTTCACTAGTGGCTCCCCCACACCTCTCCCTTGGGGTGGGTTTGCTGGCTGGGCAATGAAGCCCTGCAGGGGTGGGGTGTGTCTCTGCCTGCCCAGAATTCAGGTGCCCCTAGCCCACATTGGGGCTCCCAGCCAGAATAGCAAGAGGGCTGGGACTGCATCTGGCCCCAGCACCCAGAATGGCTTTCCCTGCTCCACCCACCTCCATCCTGGGCAAGCACCTGGCCTCCCTGCCAGACACTACCCATGGAAGAGGCAGCATGAGGTCCTGGGAGCTCTGCTTAGCTCAGCAATGGCAGGGTGCACACAACATGGGTGGCAGCTTCGCCTTGGATCAGGTGGGCCAAGGAGAGAGCCATGCTCCTGCCTGGCCAGAGCCATGCAAAGGCCCTGCCCTTGCTGTACTGCCCCCTTCCCTTGCAGGGAGTCATGGGGGGCCTTTCCCTTGTGCTTTGACAGGAGCCCTTGTGCCTCCTGCCCCTTCTGCTGACTTAGTCCCAGGTCAGTAAGCACACCAACAGGTACTGCTGTTGCCAGAACTCCCACTCCAGGTCCAGCATCTGCACCTTAGAGAACAGCACCTACAGCATCTTCTTGGCAGTTCCTGGTGGCAGTGCAGGGCCCTGTGGGCTTGGCTCTGGCCCACTCAGTCAACATAGACAGAGTTAAGTTGCCTTAAGGGTCACCACCATTAGGGGCATGTATATGTAGACCCGCACCCTTAATGCACCTTAACAATGGCTAATGTGCCTTAAATTGGCACATGTAGACATGCCCAGTGAGTATGTAGCAAAGCATGGCTGTCAGTGGTTAGAAAGACAAGCCTTGTCATTGTTAGTGACTGCTTGTTTAAAGGTGCAAGCAAGATTTACTCTCTCCCTTCATCCCTCCCTCTGAATTGTCTTCCTGAGCATACCTGCATCACCTTGTCATAAGTGGCAACAGGAATGCTCAAGGTGCCTTGCACTAGGGTGCAGGCCAGTGCAGGTCACAATGGCACCAAACCTGAGTTGGATTCTGAGGGTCCTCACCTGTTGGACAGTTGCACCTAGGTGTGTAAGTTAGTTCTGTGCACTGCTTGGGAGAGAGTGCAGTATGAACAATTGGGCAAGGGGCCCAAAGGATGATATTAGAGAGAGTCTTCCAATTAAGGGAGAGTCTACTGAAAAGAATACTATGGGTACCTTGTTTCTATTGGAGTTCTGTTCTGAACTGGAAACACAAGTTCATAGGGCACCACCTGTCAGATATGACATGGCTTCACTATCTATTGCAAAGAGCTTTTGCTCCCCTCGGTGCCTGGGGAAGGTGATTTTTCTACCCAGATGTTACTTCTCATCTGATTTCCTCTTGTTTTGGGATTGTATTGAATTGATGTGTTTTATGTAGACCCCATTTTGTTCTTGAGCCTTTGTGATTAATTGCTCCCTCTTTTGCTGTTGTTGCTTCTGTTGTTAAATAAGAACTTAAGAAAATCATTGAAAGTTAGTATCATGTGGTGCATTAACTGACATCAGCTAGAATAGAGATATTCTTTTACCAACCTACCAGTGCACTGAGTAACAAAACATGGAAACATTTCCATCTCCCCAGCTAGGGGGTAGGGTTTAAATATGTAAAATGGGGGGATATGGAAGTTGAGTGAACAGGATATTTTACCATAGCTCCAAAAGGGATGTTTCAGCCACAGTCTGGACTTGTGCTGAAATCCAGCCCTGTGTGATCATTTGAGCTGAGGAGTCAAAGGGAGCCCAAGGTGGAGATTACCTACTTCACTCCTTTGTGTGTTGTTAGCTACAGAAAATGTTGCCACTAACCATGCCAGCCTAATGGGTTGGTAGACTCAGGTAGACTTTTTGATGGCAAAATGCAGAGGTCGCAATGTCTTTCTGTGAAGAAAATACAGGCTCATTAAAGTGCTCCTGGGTGCAGGTCTACATGTGGTTCTCCTGTCAGGAGCAAATTTGCTCCCAATGGGAGCAATACAGTGCAGGGCTGCTCCTGCCCCACTGCCATGCTCTTCCCCACTGCAGAAGCCAGGAGGAGCTCCGGGCTCCCCCAGATGCCAGCACCAGGTGGGCAAGGGGCATGAGGGTCAGGCCTGGGCTTCCAGAGAATGGGGAGGAACTGTCCAGGAGTGATGGACAGATCTTGGCCACACAGAGCTTGGGATCACAGCCCAGCTTGGTGGTGCTGGCTTGGGGCAATGCCCATGCCTGAAAATGGGGGTACGCAGCACCAGGACCAGGGGGTAGATGCAGAGGGGAAGCAGCACCAGGACTAGGGGGGAAATGAGGGGGAAGCAGCACCAGGGACTGGGGGGAGATGTGGTGGGGTGAGTGGGTGGGGGGGAGCAGTGCCAGGACCAGGAGGGAGACATGAAAGGGAAGCAGTACTGGTCCCTGGTATTGCTTCTCCCCTGTGTATCTCATCCCCTGGTCCTGGCACTGCTTCCACCCTGTGTCTCATCCTGGTGTCCCACCCCTCGCTCTCCACCTCTGTGGCCCACTTTTGCCTAGGCTGGCCTGGAGCAAATTGCTTCCTTTCAGACTCTACATGCATGGTACTTTGCAGTAGCTAATGTGCTGTTAATCTAGTACCTGCATTTGTTGGTACTAGCAAACAGCACATTAGTCTAAATTACTGCACAGTAAGTGCTGTGCACATGTCAATATTGATGCTTTACTGAGTATTAGATTAGTTAAATGTGCAGTACAGGGTCTCATGTAGATGCACCCACTGATACCAATGGAAGTTAAGAGGGCTCAATTTGTCACATAATTTGGCCTTTTGTACTTAAATTCTGAACTAAAAGAACCACCTTTAATCATCAAAGGCCAGTTGCACATCTCAGCAATTTTCTGTTCTACAAAGGTCCATGTTACTATACTTCATACTAATCATACTACTGTATTTTGCAATGTGGGCACATCTCTACTTGGAAGTAGAGTGAAATCTCTATCTTATTCTCAGTGGGTGCATCTACATGAGACACTTTACTGTGCAATAGAGCAAATTACTGAGCAGTAAAGCATCCTCATCTACATGTGCAAATGCTTACTGCACAATATTTTGCTGTAATTGCAAGTAAATTTGCTACTTGTATACAAGTAGCTAATTTCCTCTCAATTACTGCACAGTAACGTATTTGTAGATGCTGATGAGAAGCAAATTTGTTCCCAGTCAGCCCCACCACTAGGGAGCCACCGTCAGCCCAGCCCCAGGGCCCCAGGGCTGGGAGTGTCTCCAGCCCCAGGGCTGGGGCAGCTCTTTGCCTGCCCCAGCCCTAGGCCCTTAAAATTCTGTGGGGATGCTGGGGCCCTGGCCACTCGCAGCTATCTTGGGCCATTGTTTGTCCCCACAGATACCCCAGACTAGGCCCCAGTACTGGTCCCTGGTATTGTGGCACTGTGTTGATACCAGGCCCATACCATCACACTGCACTGGGTACTGCAGGCACTTGCTAGGCCTGACAGCACCCTGGGACACCTGTAGCCAGCCTCTGGCCACCAGATCCCACTCCAGCTGGCCCCAGGGCACCTGCATCAGCCTGCCTGGACCCCATCACTGGTTCCCAGCAGAACCCCACCATGTGCCTGCTTATCTTATGCCATGTCCCAGTGCTGGGTGCTGCAGTTAGCTGCCAAGGCCTGCCTGCACTGGGACTGCCATGTGGAGGCCCAGTGAGCTGTCGCGGGAGTCATGCTGGTGTCCTCTCTGATGCCACACACCACTTTCCAGAGCTCCAACTGGTCCCAGGAGGAGACTGTGTATCTCATCACATTGTGGTTCTAGACCAAGATTTTCACCCAGTTTGTGCCAAGTGGGCATTCCAATGTGCACATTTATGAGGGGCTGTCAGACTGCATGTGGGAGCTTGAACATGACTGGTCAGCATGTCTGTGATGCATAAAGGTCAAGGCCTTCTGGGTACAGTTGGTTACAGTCACCAACCGCAGCTGCTGGTTAGGGGCTGCATGCAAGTCCATGCCCTTTATGTGGCAGCTGGATGAGATCTTGGCACCCTAAGATCCTGGCCTGAGCCATGCCATCTACTTGAGTATGGGTGGCCTGCCCAGGCCTCCACTGTGGCCTGGCACACACAGAAACATGTCACTGGGGGAAGACCCCTCAGCTCCCCAGAAGCCCATTCCATCAAGCTCCCCACTCCTGGCCTCCTCCACCAGCTCTGGAAAGCTGGGCCAGCACCTGCCCTGACATCTCCACATGCTCAACCCCACCCATGAGGCCAGGCTAGCCATGCACCACCAGCTGCTAGCAACTCCAGCTCCTCCCTGGAGGAGCCCCTACCCGGGCAGCTGGATGCCATGCTGCTGTACTCCAGGACTCCACCAGAAGCTACACATCCTTGCCACCAGTGGGCACTGACTCAAGATGCCAGGCACGCCTGCTGCAGCCACCTGGGAAGCCCCATACTGGAGGGAGGACCTTCTCCACCCCTGCTCTGGCCCCTGCCCAGGCCCTGGCCCCTGCCTCCATCCCCACCTGGCCCACCCATGCTCCCCCAGACCCCCAGAGCCTCCCCCCCGCCACTCCCAGCACACAGGAAGACAGGAGACAGTGCAAAACTTTATTTAGCAACCTGTGCCCTGCAGTTAGGTGGGCAAGGGCCTCTCACACACCAAGGAAGGCATTGATGCCAGTGGCAATGTCCTGCAAGGGGCAGGGACATGCAGTATGACAGAGGTTGTGGGGCAGGGCAAGCTTGCTACCTGTACCATCAAAGCTCAGGGCCCCATGCCGGGTTCACAGGTGCACACAGGGCACCATGGCCATCAGCAACAACATAGCATAGTGGGTTGGGCACCCACTAAGTAGATGGCATGGCTCAGGCCAGGGTCTTAGGGTGCCAGGATCTCATCCAGCTGCCACATAAAGGGCATGGACTTGCATGCAGCCCCTAACCAGTGGACTCCAAGATGAACATGAGTCGTCAGTGTGACGAAGTCATCAGAAAAGCTAATGGCACTTTATCGTGCATCAGCAGATGCATGACGAACAGAACCAAGAAGGTGATACTTCCCCTCTATCAGGCGCTGGTCAGACCACAGTTGGAATACTGCATGCAATTTTGGGTGCCACACTTCAAGAGGGATGTGGATAACCTGGAGAGGGTCCAGAGAAGGGCCACTTGTATGGTTAAGGGCTTGCAGGCCAAGCCCTATGAGGAGAGACTAGGGCACCTGGACCTCTTCAGCCTCCGCAAGAGAAGGTTGAGAGGCAACCTTGTGGCTGCCTATAAGTTCATCATGGGGGCACAGAAGGGAATTGGTGAGGCTTTACTCACCAAAGCGCCCCTGGGGGTTACAAGAAATAATGGCCATAAGCTAGCAGAGAGCAGATTTAGACTGGACATTAGGAAGAACTTCTTCACAGTTAGAGTGGCCAAAGTCTGGAATGGGCTCCCAAGGGAGGTGGTGCTCTCCCCTACCCTGGGGGTCTTCAAGAGGAGGTTAGATAGGCATCTAGCTGGGGTCATCTAAACCCAGCACTCTTTTCTGCCTATGCAGGGGGTCGGACTCGATGATCTATTGAGGTCCCTTCCGACCCTAACATCTATGAATCTATGAACCCCTTAGTCTGCACAAACAGCTCCTCACACAGAGCCTGGGACACTCACAGCAGGGGCATGCTCAAGGCACAGCACTAGTGTGGGTGGGGGCTGGCCCCAGGGCACCTCTCCAGAGAGGCCCCACAGGGGGAGGGCAGGGGTGCCAGCAGCTCTGCATCCCAGTCAGCTGGGACCCCCATGGGATTGGCTGAAGCACAGGAGACAGGCTGATCTGCAGAAGGAGATGGGGGGCAGTGGCTCTGGAGCAGTGGCTGCAAGTGCTACCAGAAGCTAGGCCTGTCCCAGCCTGGGAATGTGGTGGGGGAGGCAGGCTTCCTGTGGCTAGCACCCAGTGGCCCACCATCCCCTGAGAAGCAAGCAGGGGCAAGGGTTCAGCTAGCAGCCACCTGTACTAGGGCATGGGTGACTTACCATGATGTGTGCACCCCCGTGTGTGCCCAGTCCCTGATCTGAGGTTGGGCAATGCACAGCCCCCTGGTACAGAACATCTTATCTCAGAAATGTTGCAAACACTCATAAACAACCTCTTTCTCCTGGCTCCATAAGCCCTGCAGCTGTATGTGGGGGAGAGGCACCAGTTGGCAGCCAGGATGCACCATCAGGGTCACCGACAGCTTTGGCTGGGGCCCTGTAGATGCACCAGCTCCAGCAGTACACTGGATCAGCTGGTCAAAGTGGCTGAGCAGTGTCAGGAAGACTTATGGGCTTGGTGGGCAGAGGATGTTGCCCCTGAGAATGCCAGAGACTGGCACGAGGAGGAAAGGGACTGGCGGCAGGACCAGGCAGACCAGGAGTTCCAGGAGAGGCTCCTGTCCCTGGAGGGGTGGCACATCGAAGCCCTGGAGTAGCAGGCTGTCCTGGTGGCCAGAGCAGTGGAGGTTATGGAGGAGGACCACCAGGTGCTGGACACCGTCCTGGCCCTGGCAGTTACCTTCATGTTGCCCACTGCCCAGCCCCTGGCCCTAGCCCTGCCTGCCCTCTGGCAGCATCCCACCATCCCATAGAAGGCCCCTCATGAGCCTGGGCTGAGGTGCAGCAGTGCCTCCACCAACCAGGAGCCCCAGCCCCTACCCTGGGTCACGTGCTACCTAGCCCCCTGTCTGGGCCCAGCCTTGCTGCTCACCCCAGCTCCATGCAGCTGCAGACCCGGAGCTGCCTGCAGTGGGGCCAGGATCTCATGCAGGCCCTGCTGGTCTAGCCCACTGGCTGAAGGAAGAGGAGATGAGCACAGTGGTAGGGCAGTGCCCGCTGTCACCCCCAGGTGAGTTCCCACACCCCCTGGTCTCACCATGGCATGCACACCCACACAGCAATGCCCAGAGGTCAGGGTGCTGGCCACCTGCCCCCTGGCTCCATACCCTAGGCACTTCTACCCCATGGCCCCCCACCCCAGGAGGGCGCACACACTGCCTGCACTGTAAATAATCTGCACAGAGAAGAGGGCCTTTTATTGGTGGTGGGTGGTGGAGCAGCTCTGTGGGGAGGGGGAAGGGGAGGGGCTCTGTGGGGAAGGGGAGAGGAGGGATGGGCTCTGTTGTGGGGAAGGGAGAGGGGAGAAGGGGATCTGTTTCTGTGAAAGGGAATAAACTGCTTTTCTGAGAACTGTCTGCAGTGAGCATGGTGCTGCAGGTGTGTGGTGGTGCTAGGATCTGTGGCTGGCTGTCCAAGTGGGCTACAGCAGGGAGTGAAGAAGGAGGTGGTCAGCCAGCACCTCTCACACCTGGTATCCTGGTCCCCACTGGTAGATGTGTGGCTTGTTGCTGTCGCTGCCACTTCCGCTGGTGCTCCTGGTACCAGGCATCCTCCACCCACTGTGCCTCCTCCACCCAGACCTCACAAAACAGCTCCTCCCAGACCTGTCAGATGTCATACAGCATGCAGGCTGTGATGATGCCCTGGGGGATGTTGACTTCAGTAACCTCAAGGTGGGTAGTGAGGGTGCACCAGAGACCCTTGAGAAGGATGAAGGTGTACTCTACCACGGTGTGAGTCTGGCCTGGGCACAAGTTGAAGTATACCTGGTGGGGGTCAAGCTGGCTAGTATAGGGTTGCATGAGCCAGGGGAGGAGCAGGTTGGTAGGTCCCAAATGAGGAGAGGCAGGACCACCACCACCACACCCAGCTGGAGGTCTGGCACCCCTGGCCTGAAGTGCCTGCTCTCCACCGGGGCTGGCAGGGAGGAGCTGTGAGCTTCAGAAGATGGGCAATGCCTACCCAGCCAGCACTTACATTCGTGAAGGCATTATGGTGGTCAACATTGGCCTGGAGTATGACAGGGTGGAAGCCCCGACAACTGTAGTAGGAGTGGTCACCATGGGACAGGCAAGTGACAGGGATGTGGGTCTGTAACAGGTTGCCTTCCCAAGTGCCATCTTCCCTGTTATCCGCACCCTATATGGGCGCCCTTGCAGTCCCCGTTAAGGTTCATGTGTCCCGCTCTCTACTCCCCTGCCACGTTTTGATGGAAAATTGTTATACTGATGTTCTTGTAAGCGGGAGACTGCCTATTATATTCCGTTTGTTGGCGTCTTCCGTGTCCACGGGCCTTGACCCCTGCCTTTCTCTAGCTAGGCCTCTGCGTCTTAACCCACCAAACAGGGTTCGACTCTGAGGCTCTAGCCCTTTTCCTTGTCTTAAGGCTCGTGGCCCTCCTTTCTGCTTCAGTCTGGAGCCCAGCCTCTCTGCCCCAGAGGCCCAGCCACCAACCCCCACAGCCAAGGGGCCGCAAGTTCAAGGCTGGGAAACGGCCCCAAACCAACGCTGTTCTAGTCCACAAATAAACTGTACCTCAGGGACACCAGACCCCCCTGGCCTTTTAGGATTGCGCCCTCTGGTGCCAGGGTCTGTACCCCCCCAAAATCCTGCACCCACACTGGTGCCAGGGTCTATGTACCCTGAATACTGCACCTTCTCTGGCACCGGGGTCTGTACATCCTAGATCCTTTGCCCACACAGGTGCCAGGCTGCCACAGTGTAGTGGGGTCCCAATGAGGCCTCCTCCTTCCCCACTAGCCTCACCCAAACTGCTGGTGTTATTAAAAAAAAAAAACCCAAAAACCCATAAACAGTCCATCCATGGGCTATAACTGCCACCAGAAAAAGATGATCAAAGCAGGCAGCACACCAGCTTACATTTACTCTGGGGTCATGCTACCAGAGTACCCGTTGGCTACTGTCCTTCCTCTGGGGTCGCAGCTGCTTCTCTGGGTTCCTCACTAGTTCCTTCACCCTTTGGACCGCTCACCCAGGCTCTCTGTGGAGGTCTCACACGTACTCCTTCTCCCTTGGTTGCCACTCCAACTGCTGCCCAGCCCAGGGTTTTTATAGTCCTGGCCTGCCCCCTTCTGGTCACCTGACCAGCTGGCCTGGCTCAACTTTTAACCCCTACCTTACCAGCATGCTGTGCTCAGAAAGTCCTGATCTTAAAGGGGCCAACCTGTCTTCTGGTAACAGGGCTAGGGTTCCCTGTTACACCGCCCCCCCCAGTCTCTTCTCTTTCATCTGGGGTCTCTCCTTCCCCTCTGAACCCTCGACCTGCCTTCTGGTAACAGGTCCAGGGTTCCCTGTTACAGGATCCCAATGCAGTGGAGGAAGCCTGGGGCACAGAACCCTGCTACCACCACCAGGACATTGTGCACACAGAGTATGGTGTGTGTCAGCATGTCCTGGCGGGCACTGCATACCTTCAGGACAGCCTCCTCGGCAGTTGCCTTGCCCACACCAAAGAGGTGATGAAAATAACAGAGGTGGGTGGGTGTGGCCAGCTTGAGCAAAGCAATAGCCAGCTGGGTATCCACAGGGAGAGGATGCCTCGTCGTGGTGTCCTGCCATTCCAGGTGCAGGCAGAGCTTCTCCAGGAGATCCTGGAAGATGGCCTGAGTAATCTGAAAGGACTGAAGCCACTGCTCATCACCCAGGTGGTCACATAATGTGCAGCCAGCAATCCAGAGGTGGTGGCGTTGGAGGCCCAGTAGGGCATGGATGGCTCCAGTGGTGGCATCCAGGAACACATTGGCAGCATCCCTGCTGAGGTTCAGGCAGAAGCATGGGGTTTGGGCAGCAGCAGCATGGCAGCAGGGGGTCAGGGGAGCCAGGCCAGGCAGCCTCACAGAGCGGTGGGGCTGCCTGGGCTGAGACTGCCCTGGTCCAGGTAACAGTCCCTGAGGTGGGCCAGCAGTTCCAGCACAGTGGCTAGCAGGTGTCCAGGGTGGCAGATGTCACTGCAAGGGCCTAGGGCTGAAGCAGCCATGGCGTGGTGGGCAGAAGCTGTGGTGACAGAGCCACCACATGCTGCCACCATGCTCTGCATGCTGCTCCAGGCCAGGGAAGCAAGTGGCCCAGGAGCAGTATATGGGGTTGCCTTTTAAAGATGGCTGCCAGCCACAGGCAGCTGTGGCAAGAGCATCCAGCTCTCCCTGGTGGCAGCAGGGGGCCAATGCAGGGCCCCAGGGGATGGGAGCAACAAAAATGGTGATGAGGCTGGGGCACAGGACAGGTTGAGGGAACTGGGCTTATTTAGTCTAGAGAAGGGAAGTCTGAGGGGGGATTTAATAGCAGCCTTCAACTACCTGAAGTGGGGTTCAAAAGAGGATGGATCTGGACTGTTCTCAGTGGTGGCAGATGACAGAACAAGAACCAATGGTCTCAAGTTGCAGCAATGGAAGTTTAGGTTAGATATTAGAAATAATTTTCTCACTAGGAGGGTAGTAAAACCCTGGAACAGGTTACCCAGAGAGGTGGTGGAATCTCCATCCTTGGAGGTTTTCAAGGCCTGGCTAGATAAAGCTTTGGCTGGGATGATCTAGTTGGGGATGGTGCTACTTTGAGCAGGGGGTTGGATTAGATAAACTCCTGAGGTCCCTTCCAACCCTAATTTTCTATAATTCTATACTGCTATAAGTAACAAATTTTCTCCCACTTCTCTGCATGTGTAGATGCCTGCCTGGGGTGGGTTTACCCTAGAGTAATTTACTTTAGAGTAAACCCACCCTGGAGCAAATGCACGTGTAGATGCACCCAGTGATTACAAACAGCCTTTAAATGCTCATTCTTTTCAGCACTGTGCTATTGCACAGTTCTGGATTGCTGCACACATTATGTTAGATAATGTTGACTCAATATATTATAGGAAATGTTGGCTCAATAGCTTTTAGGAAAAAAACTTAATCTGGGAATAAACTTTCAAAGTACACATGTAAATTGAGGCTCCTAAGCACACAGTAATTAGGAATCAAAATTAAAGTTGCCCAATTTTCAGAAATGCTGAGCATCCATAACTTAAGAGCCACAGGTGCTTAGGCACTGTGAAAGCCTGGCCATATTTCTTTAGATATCTACACATGGTTTTGAGAATGCAATCCACATTTAGCTTAATTTATCTCTAATTAATATAGAATAAACTAGTTCATGTCTCCATTTACATTTTAAGTGAAAACATTTCCTTGCTTTTTTTTTCTCCACTGTCCCAATGTAATTTGTTTTACTTGTCTTAGTGACCTAGATGTTTATTATATGACAACATGGTACAACTAACATCATAGTAGCTAGTGGCATGCAGTATTTAGATGTGGTGCACACAATTGAAATATTATAGTGCAGGGCTTTTCCTCTGTCAGGGCTGTCAAACTGTAACAGCTTGAATAAAGAAGATATGAAATTAATGAAATTGTAAAGGTCTTATTGAAAGATGCCTAACATCATCCTTCATCACAAGGTGGTGAAACTCTTAAAGGTTACTTAAGATTAACAGTAGAGGAGTCTCCCTCCATAGGACTTAGACTTGGCAACTCAGCACAGGGTGCCAGCAACACCCACAGAGCCCCCTGGCGATTGTGAACTCACCCCACCCAGTACTACACACAGACAAACAAGTACAGGAAGGAGAGTTGTGCAAATGAAATCCTATAATGATATATACCGGCATGATGTTCACAGGGAGAGGCTGGCTCTTTTATATGGATGTGCAGGGAGATCCACACAAAAAAACATTTTCAGTCAGACCCAACATGGTTGGTTCAGGCAACCAACATGAGTTCATTAGAGGCAGGTCCTGTCAGACCAACCTGGTGGCCTTCTATGACCAGGTCACAAAATCCTTGGATGCAGGTGTCGCGGTGGACGTAGTCTTTCTGGACTTTGGGAAGGCCTTCGACATTGTCCCTCACCCCATTCTTGTTAAAAAATTAGGAGATTGTGGTGTCGACGCCTACACAGTCAGATGGGTCACCAACTGGCTGGAGGGCCGCACCCAGAGAGTGGTGGTGGACGGGTCATTTTCGACCTGGAGGGATGTGCGCAGTGGAGTCCCCCAGGGCTCGGTCCTCGGGCCCGCACTGTTCAACATCTTCATCAGCGACTTGAACGAGGGGGTGAAAAGCACCTTGTTCAAATTCGCGGATGACACTAAGATGTGGGGAGAAGTGGGCATTCTAGAAGGGAGGGACAGGCTGCAATTGGATCTGGACAGGCTACAGAGGTGAGCAGGTGAGAATAAGATGGGATTCAATACTGACAAGTGCAGGGTACTGCACCTAGGGAGAAAGAACCAGCAGCACACCTACAGGCTGGGGAACTCCCTTCTCATCAGCACAGAGGCAGAAAAGGATCTTGGAGTCCTTATAGACTCCAAGATGAACATGAGCCGCCAATGTGGGGACGCAGTCAGGAAGGCTAATCGCACCTTGTCATGCATCCACTGATGCATCACAAGCAGGTCGAAGGAGGTGATTCTCTGCCTCTATGCAACACTGGTCAGGCCGCAGTTGGAGTACTGCATCCAATTCTGGGTGCCGCACTTCAGGAGGGATGTGGACAGCATCGAGAGGGTCCAGAGGAGGGCCACTTGTATGATCAGGGGTCAGCAGGGCAGGCCCCATGAGGAGAGGCTACGAGACCTGAACCTGTTCAGCCTCCACAAGAGAAGGCTGAGAGGGGATCTGGTGGCCATCTATAAATTGGCCAAGGGAGACCAGCAGGCAATGGGAGAGTCCCTGTTCCCCCGAGCACTGCTGGGAGTAACAAGGAATAACGGCCATAAGTTGACGGAGAATAGATTCAGGCTAGATATCAGGAGGCACTACTTCACAGTCAGGGCGGCTAGGAGCTGGAACCAACTTCCAAGGGCAGTGGTGCTCGCTTCTACCCTGGGGGTCTTCAAAAGGAGGCTAGATAGACACCTTGCTGGGGTCATTTGACCCCAGCATTCTTTCCTGCCATGGCAGGGGGTCAGACTTGATGATCTGCTCAGGTCCCTTCCGACCCTACCTACTATGAAACTATGAAGTTAGATCCTATAAAGCCACTGTAGAAAACACTTAGAAAAAAAGGAGCTCAGTCCTTGCTTAATAAACTCAGCACCCCAATTCCTAGTGATTTCAGTGGGAGCAGTGTGTGGCAGTGGTCAAAAGAGCAGTGTGTGGCTAACAAGGGTTTGGTTTTATGCCTACTGTGAACCAATACAGTTAGTGTAAGAGACAAAACTTAATCCAAAACATAAAAAACCCAGTTTTGACATCTGGAAAATATAAGTTAACTTCTTCATGCCTCTGCACTTCCAGTATGCGCTGTAATTCCAGTCTCAAGAAATAATTGACACGATATGTTATGGAGACATTGTCAGGGTAGGGAATGTAGGGTCATTGTACTGTCTGATGGCCTTGTCTCTTTGGAAAGTGGCTCAGGAACATTAAATACCAACTTAGTTTAAATGATACTTATCACGGTTACTAAAATATTGTTTCCCATTTACCACAAATAGGACAGCCAGCAGGATTCCTGGCTGTAAGGAACGATTAAAAAGGCCTGGAGGCAAAAGACTTTCAAGAGGCTATAACAGGAATACAACAGTGTCAATTTTCAGCCTCCACAAGAGAAGGCTGAGAGGGGATCTGGTGGCCATCTATAAATTGGCCAAGGGAGACCAGCAGGCAATGGGAGAGTCCCTGTTCCCCCGAGCACTGCTGGGAGTAACAAGGAATAACGGCCATAAGTTGACGGAGAATAGATTCAGGCTAGATATCAGGAGGCACTACTTCACAGTCAGGGCGGCTAGGAGCTGGAACCAACTTCCAAGGGCAGTGGTGCTCGCTTCTACCCTGGGGGTCTTCAAAAGGAGGCTAGATAGACACCTTGCTGGGGTCATTTGACCCCAGCATTCTTTCCTGCCATGGCAGGGGGTCAGACTTGATGATCTGCTCAGGTCCCTTCCGACCCTACCTACTATGAAACTATGAAGTTAGATCCTATAAAGCCACTGTAGAAAACACTTAGAAAAAAAGGAGCTCAGTCCTTGCTTAATAAACTCAGCACCCCAATTCCTAGTGATTTCAGTGGGAGCAGTGTGTGGCAGTGGTCAAAAGAGCAGTGTGTGGCTAACAAGGGTTTGGTTTTATGCCTACTGTGAACCAATACAGTTAGTGTAAGAGACAAAACTTAATCCAAAACATAAAAAACCCAGTTTTGACATCTGGAAAATATAAGTTAACTTCTTCATGCCTCTGCACTTCCAGTATGCGCTGTAATTCCAGTCTCAAGAAATAATTGACACGATATGTTATGGAGACATTGTCAGGGTAGGGAATGTAGGGTCATTGTACTGTCTGATGGCCTTGTCTCTTTGGAAAGTGGCTCAGGAACATTAAATACCAACTTAGTTTAAATGATACTTATCACGGTTACTAAAATATTGTTTCCCATTTACCACAAATAGGACAGCCAGCAGGATTCCTGGCTGTAAGGAACGATTAAAAAGGCCTGGAGGCAAAAGACTTTCAAGAGGCTATAACAGGAATACAACAGTGTCAATTTAATCAACATCCTGAAAAATGCCCCTGTCATGGGTAACTACCAGGGAAGGGATCCAGTGAATACATTTCACTGACTCAAAACAATGGTCACTAATACATCCAATCCTTTTAATGTGCATGCCTGGTGTTGCCTATGCACAACAGTCCTCAGGTATGAATCTATGTTTGCTAGCCTAGATTTCCCACTTCAGAGCTAAGTCCAACCATTGCTCAGCCCCACTGCTGGTGCTAAATGATTGTTCTTAGCTTAATATTGCCTATATTAGTGTTTTACTAGTTTGTATATTGATCAGGTGCACAGCAGTGCATGAAGTAAAAGTGAAATAACTCCCAACCCAAATTCTCTATGAGAGTTTGAGGATAAGAATCCCAGGTAGGTTTTGGCATCAGGACAAGCTTAAGTGAGACAATTGGACTATACCAACCTGTCCATTATTTTCTGTCCTCCCTGGGGAGTGAATCCAACTCTCTTTAAAATCAGTAAGACCCTTTCCATTAATTTTAGTTGACGTTCAGTTGGGGCCCAGTCACAAATGCTGTAAAGAGAGTCTGGGTAAAGCTGGAGTCAATCAAAATCTGAACACTTCAATTCTTTGGCAAGGTTTGGATCTGGATCTGATACATAGCTTTGTTCCATTATATATCATGGATGTGCAAGGAGACTTGGCACAATGTGCTTTCAATATGTCTTTTGAAATCTTCCCTCTTACTCATTAGCCATGGTTTTCAGAAACACAAAATCACCTGCAGCTCTTGCGGATGGCCATAAGTGACGTGAGAGTTCAACACTTGTGAAAATTAGAGCCCTTGTGTCATGGGCAATTGATGCCACCTTAGTCGGGGGAGGGCACATGCCCTCCCCAGCAACCAGTCAGCGACTGGGGGAGGGAGCCCCCCACAGCCAATCTCGCCGACCGGGAAATGGCCACAGCACTCCCAGAAGCAACCGTGGTGCACCCAGAAGTGGCCACAGCCTACATCCGGTGCTCCCACTCCCCGGCCAGCACTTGCAGGGGGGCACTGGCGCTCCCACCTGCCCCTCCTGCCCATCGCCTAAGTGGGGAGTGCAGCTGGTCAGGGGCTCTCAGGGGGTGCATGTGCACCCCCGTGCACCCCTACACGTCACCACTGCCTTGTGTCTAGATATAAGTATTCAAATATCAAGGTAAGCAAAGTAAGACACCACTTTTGAAAATGTGCCTGCTAACCTTTCTTGGATTGATGCGCAGACAGTGAAAATTGGTGGGGAGGTGGAGTAGCATGGTGCAGCAAACAGGCGGCTGGACAAGCACCATTGCTTCTAGGTGGGAGCAACCTTTTTGTCAGGCATACCACAAATTAACCCCACACCTTCTCCAAGTGCCATTCCCTTTCCCCACCCAATCTGCTACTCTGATTTCTGCTTCGTACCTTATCTGCCAACTATCCCCTCCCCAGTCTGCCACATGCCATATACACAAGTTGCCTGTACCACTTGTGGCGCCTGTGCCATGGGTTGGGCACTGCTGACTTAATCAGTTTTGAAAATTGTACCCTGTGTCTATAGTTTTAGCTTTAGAACACTGGTGGGGGTCAGACTTCTGGGCAGATAGACATTCGGGAAGGGGTATTTATATCTATGAATACAAAATGCAAATAAAAATATGTCTTGAATGGCCTCAATGGTCTTTAGACAATTTTGAACGTTTCCAAATGTAGACTGAGAAAACACTTCTTTTTAGGACAGGTGAAATAGCAGGTCACAGGCTGAATGCTGCTCCTTTAGGGGGTGATGTCTAAACCTTTATTGAAAGGGCAACTGGTTCCTGCACACTGGGCGCATCTACATGTGTGCTTTAATGCACAGTACCCAATTTCACTGAGCATTAGAGCATCATGGCAAAAACCATGCTAATACTCTAATGTGCAGTAAAATTAGACTACTGCACATTAAGTGTCATAAAAGTGTGTTTTTTTGTGAGCAGCCTAATACACATTTACTTAGTACCTCACATTAGAGGGTGCCTATATACGAGCACAGAGGCTACTCCAACACTCTGGAATTCAATTAATTGGGTCTGCTGGACCATGGCAATTACTGTGCTCCAGCAGCTTCCTGGGCCTCATGTATCAGTGTCCGCTCACTTAAAAATGGTGGTGGGAGTCCTTGAACTGAAGTTTGTTGAACAAGTTTTAGTTCAAGTTCAAGTGCCCTGCCACCATTTTGAAGTGTGGGAAAGCTGATACGGGAGACATGGTGGCGCTTTAATTAGAGAGGATCTCAGCTCCCCCACCCAGAGCACATGTAAAAGTGCCCAGAGGTACTAAATTTAATGCACAGTAGCAAAAGCGCATTCATGAATACGTAGACATACCCACTGGTTCTCTCAGACATGGCGGCTGGAATTTTCTTCTGGTTTTGCCTATGGTTTTTATCCTTCCCGTGCCTCTTTTACTAACAAGACCATATTGATCACTTTTCTAAAGGTGAAATCCTTGGAAAAGTATTCTTGCATTTAAACACAAGTCTGCCCCAGTACTAGATAATTATGGTATCCAACATGAACCATAAGACACTATCTCTATAAGCAGTTTTGTTTTAATTGCCTTATCTCTTTTTAATTCTGTTCTGCTGCTATTTATGTGAAACAACTGTGACGTCCATTGGCCTATTAAGCTAATCAGATGTACTGTACAGCTGCATTTACACACAAGAGATATTCAAAGAGGACAAAGAGGTCACTTTTTCCCCTTAAATATCAGTCCCATGGGATGCATCTACATGTACAATTAATGTTATTTGGGTTTACTGCACAGTAATTTAATGGGCACATCTACACGTGCATTAATGAACTGTTGTTACTGCACATTAAGTTTAGTGCCTCTAATATGAGGTACTAAATCTTTAGTAATCACCACTACTGCAGAATAGTACAGACACACAATCTTGACACTAAGTGTACCAGTAGACTAATTCTTCTGCGCATTAGCATGGCTTCTGCCATGACATGATAATGTGCAGTAGAATGAGTCTACTGCACATTAAGCATCTCACGTAGACATGCCCAGTGTCCAGTAAACCAGCCCTGGGCATGCGTCTACACATGCAGCCATTTAGAAGCAGTTTTGCTGCTTGTGGAGTAGTCTGCTCCAGGCTTCCTACTGCCCTGCTCCACCCTGCTGCAAAAGCTAGGGGGAGCTGGAGGCCCTTTAAATGGCAGCCCTGTGTGATGCTCCCTGGCCATGTGCTTTTCTGGCCCAGAGCAGTGTGCAGCGTGCTGGCAGAGCCCTCTATGAGTCTGTCTGCAGAGCCTGTGCCCACCATACAATTGCTGCTCCACTGCCAGGCCCTGGCAGCAATGACAGACACCCCAGGCTTCTCTTTGCTGGCTTGCTCGTTGTGCTTCATCACTGCAGTGACCATCACTTGGCCCTGGTCAGCCCTGGCCCTGTCTGCCCCTCTGTGCTGTGTGACTGTGTGACCAGGCTCACTGTCATGTCTGAGGCTCCCTGCCCCATGTTGATGCCACATAGCCCCTGGGCTGTTGCCCAGACCTTGGCCAGGATGCCCATGATGCACAAATGGACACCACCACAGGTTCATAGATTCATAGATGTTTGGGTCAGAAGGGACCTCAGCAGATCATCAAGTCCGACTCTTGCCTTGGGCAGGAAAGAGCGCTGGGATCAGACAGGCCAGCCAGGTGAATATCTAGCCTCCTTTTAAAGACCCCCAAGGTAGGGGATAGTACCACCTCTCTTGGAAGCCCATTCCAGATTCTGGCAACCCTTACCATAAAGAAGTTTTTCCTGATGTCTAACCTAAATCTGCTCTCCATCAGTTTGTGGCCATTGTTCCTAGTTACTCCAAGAGGTGCCCTGGTAAACAGAGCATCTCCTATTCCTTGATACTCCCCCACACGCTAAATTTGTAGGTGGCCACAAGATCACCTCTCAGCCTTCTCTTGTGGAGGCTAAAGAGATCCAGGGCCCTCAATCTCTCCTTGTAGGGCTTTGCCTGCAGGCCCCATACCATATGAATGGCCCTCCTCTGAACCCTCTCAAGGTTGTCCACATCCCTCTGGAAGTGTGTTGTCCAAAACTGGATGCAGTATTCCAACTGCAGCCTGACCAATGCCACATAGAGGGGAAGTATCACTTCCCTGGACTGTTTGTCAAGCACCTGCTAATGCATGATAAAGCGTGGTTAGCTTTACTGATCGCTTCGTCACATTGACAACTCATGTTCATCTTGGTGTCAACAATGACTCTGAGATCCTTTCTGCTGCTGTGCTGCTGAGAAGGTCCTCCCCTAGCCTGTAAGCGTGCTGGTAATTCCTTTTCCTTAGATGCAGCACCTTGCACTTGTCCTTGCTGAACTGCATACTCTTCTGTTCCACCCACTTTTCCAGCCTGTCCAGATCCACATGGATTCATTTCCTACCCTCTAGTGTGTTAACTCTACCCCATAATTTGGTATCATCTGCGAATTTGGACAAAGTGTTTTCCACACCCTCATCCAAGTCACTGATGAAGACATTGAACAGCACAGGTCCAAGGACTGAGTCCTGTGGGACTCCACTGCCCACATCTTTTCAGGTCGATACTGACCCATCCACCACCACTCTCAGGGTGCTGATTTGCCACCCACCTGAACGTGTAATCATTTACGTCACAGCCGCTCAGTTTATTTATGAGAATAGGATGAGATACCATATTGAAGGCTTTTTTACAATCTAAGTAGATGACATCTAACTCGATTCCTGGGTCTGAACATTTTGTGACCTGGTCATAAAAAGAAACAAGGTTAGTCAGGCAGGATCTACTTGCTATGACTCCATGCTGGGTGCCCTTCAGCATTGTTTTTCCTGCTGGACTCCAGCAAATGTGATCCTTAATAATTTTTTCAAAGGTTTTCCTGATGATAGAGGTGAGAGTAACCCGTCTATAGTTACCTGGATCCTCCTTCCTCCCCTTCTTGAAAATAGGGATCACATTGGCCCTTTTCCAGTCCTCTGGGACCTGACCTGAGCACGAAGCATGCTCAGACAGCTGTGCCAGTGGCTCTGCTATGACACTGGCCAATTCCTTCAGCACCCTTGGGCGAAGATCATCTGGGCCTGCTGACTTAAACACATCTAGCCCCTCCAAGTGTCCCTTCACTAAATCAGCGCTAACAGTTGATGGACTGGTTTCTCTTTTGTGCCTGTCTATGATCCAGTTGGGAGATTTGTCCTGATCCATGTTTAGGAATACAGAGGCAAAAAACTCATTGAAGAGCTCAACCTTCTCCCCCTTATCTGTCACTAATTGCCCTAGTTTATCCTGTAGAAGTCCTGTGCTACCCTGCACCTTCTTTTCACTCCCTATATACCTGAAGAAGGACTTTTTGTTGTCTCTAATTTTTGTTGCCAGCTTAAGTTCCATTTCTGCTTTGGCCTTTCTGACTGCCTCCCTGCAAATGCGGACCAAGTAGGTATACTCCACCTTGGTAGCTACTCCCTGCTTCCACAGCCTATATGCCTCTTTTTTTGCCCCTAGTCTTTCCTGATGTGGCGGCCTGTAGCAGACCCCCACTACCAAGTCATGTTCCCCCTGACCCTCTTGCATTCTAACCCACAATACCTCAATTTGACTCTCCTCTGGTCCCATCTTGATTATGGAAGATGTATATTCCTCCTTAACATAGAGAGCAACACCCATCCACCTTTTCTACCTACTCTGTCTCGTCTGTACAGCCTATAGCCCTCAGTGCTTACTTCCCTATCATGGGTAGGGTCCCGCCAAGTTTCAGTTAGCCCAACTAAGTTGAAATTCTTGTTTGCAAGCAGGAGTGTGAGTTCTTCCTGCTTGTTCCCCATGCTCCTAGGTGCCGTCCACAAGCTCCTAGGGCACCAGCCCTGACACCTGTGGGCCTGTCCTTCCATCCAGGATTGGTAGCTCTGCATCATCCAGTGCACCAGGAATGATGAGCAGTGGCTGGACTCATTCTGGATGACCCGGGTCACCTTCCAGGAGCACCGCACCAGCCCTGCCCACACCTGAAGTGGCAGTCAACCACCATGAGGCCACCTCCCCACCACAGAGACCCAGATTGCCATTGCCCTGCTCAAGTTGGCCATGCGTGCCAGCCTGCTATGTTAGCCACCTCTTTGGTGTGGGCAAGCTGACCACTGGGCACCCTTCAGGTCATGCTGGGGCACACTGTGCTATGGGTCCATGACCCCCTGGAGGTGGTGGCAGGGTTCCATGCCCTAGGCTTCCCCCAGTGCATTGGGGCCCTGGATGGAACCAACATGTCCATCACCTGCTCACCCCATGGTGACCACCCCTACTACAGCTGGCAGGGTTTTCACTTGGTTATGGTGAAGGCTGTCGTGCTCACAATGCCCATGTCTTCTGGAACTCCACCCTGCCAGCCCTGGTGGAGAGTGAGTGCTTCACATGAGGTGTGCTGGACCTCCAGCTGGATGAAGTGATGGTTCTGCCCCTCCTCATTGGTGAACCCACCTACCCATTCCTCCCCTGGCTCATGTGGCCCTACATCAGCCACCTGGACCCTGACCAGACACATTTCAACAGGTGCCTAGGCTGGACCCATGCCCTGGTGGAGTGCACCTTCAGCCACCTGACAGGAAGCTGGCATACCCTCACCACCCCCCTTGAGATCATGGAGGCCAACATCCCCCAGGTCATCATTGCAGCCTGTGTGCTGCATAATGTCTATGAGACCCAGGGGGAGCTCTTCTGCAAGGCATGGGCAAAGGAGGCTCAGCAAACAGAGGACACCGGGCAGCAGGAGCACCACCTGTGGCAGCAGTGACAGCAACGACCCCTCCCCCCCACCCACCATGGCCTCAGGTGAGCCCCACACCCAGCAGCGGGGGCCAAGATACTAGGTGTGAGAGGTGCTGGCAGATCACCTGCTCCTGGACCTGAACCTCCCACTGTAATCCACCTGGCCAACTAGCCACATGTGCCAGGCCCACTGTGCACCCCCAGTACCACGATCACTTCAGACAGTTTTCTGCAAAGGACTTTATTTCCCTCCACAAACACAGATCCCCTCTTACTCTCCCTCACAAACAACAAACCCCCCACCTTCACTCCCAAACAACAGAACCCCACCACCAAGCACCCCGCCCATCACCAATAAAGCACCCTCTTCCCCATTCAGACTATGTACATTGTACTCTGTGTGCCTTCCCAGGGAGGGGGACAGTGGAGTGGAAATGCCTATCAGGTGGAGCCCAGGGACAGACACCCAGCATCCCAGCCTCTGGTCACACCACAGCAGGGGTACCTGCTGCAATGAAACCGGTAAGCAGGGGGCTTGCCCTGGTGTGAGGGCAGCCGCTGCTATGCTAGTGTAGCTGGCTCCCCTTCCTGAAGCCTGGGGCCAGGACCAGCAGGGCCCACACACAGTGCTAGCCCTGTTGCAGGCAGCTCCTGCTCAGGGAATGCATGAAGCCTGGGCAAGCAGCAGGAGAGACCCAGGTGGGGGCCCACCTGGCAGGGGATCTGGGGCAGGTGCCCAGCCAGGAGGACCTGGCTGCTGGAGGTGCCACTGCACCTCAACCCAAATCCACTAGGGTGCTGGGTGCTGGGCAGCGGTCAGGGGCAGGGCGGGGGGGCATGGCTGGGATCTGGGCAGCAGGTAGAATGAAGGAAGCTGCCAGAACCAGGATGGTTTTCAGCACCCAGTGGTCCTCTTCCATGGCCTCCACTGCCCTGGCCACTATGGCAGCCTGCTGCTTCTGGGCCTCCAGTATCCTCTTGAGAAGGGCAATATGCCACTCTCCCAGTCCCTCTCAAGGTCACACGCAACCCTCTCCCACTCACGCATGATGTCCTTTGTGAGTAATGGTGGCCAGCTGGTCCAGTAACAGGGTCCAGTCCTGGGTCTACCACTGCTGGAGGTGGTGCATACAGAGGTCCCCAGCCAAGGCTGACAGTGACCCTGAAGGCACATCCCTTCTGGCAGTTGGTGCATCTCCCCTGTGTGCTACTGTGGAACCTGCAGAGCCAAGAGAAAGAGGCTTTTTATGAGTGTTAGCTACATTTCTGAGATAACATGCAGTATAGCAGGGGGCTGTGTGTTGCCTGGCCTCAGGTCGGGTGTCATGTGTGCACAGATATCCAGGGACCATGGTAAGTTGACTGGGCAGGCCCAGGTCAGAGGCAGCTGCTGGATGAGACCAATATCCCCTCTCACTCCACAGGAAGAGGTGGGCTGCTTGGTGCTTGCTGCAGGCAGCCTGCTTTCCCTGCCCTTTCCCAGGCCAGGACAGGCCTGGCTCCTGGCAGCACCTGCAGAGCCGCTACCCGCTTCTTCTCTGGCATGTCAGGCAGTCTCCTCCCATGCCACCAGGCCCATGCCAACTGGGCTTGGTGGGGTGAGGCGCTCCCAGCCGACTGGTACATGGAGCAGGTGGCACCCCACCCTTCCCCCCCACCCTGAGAGGCGAACCAGGGCAGCCCCACCCCACATGGCCTGCACCCCAAGCATGCCCCTGGTGAGTGCCCCGGGTGTGCTGTGATGACCTGTTTGTGCTCACAGAGGGGTGCCTGACCCACTACACTCTGCTGATGATGATTACCATGGTGCCCCAGGCCCACCTGAGAACATGGCATGGGACCTTGAGCTTTGATGGAGCAGTGGGAAAGTCCATAGTTCTCCACAACATATGACACTACCTGGAGGGGTACCTGTGCCTATGCTATGTGTCCCTGGCCCCTACAGCCAAGGATGACATTGCCATAGGCATCAACACATTTCTCCACCTGAGAGAGGCCCATGGCTGCCTAGCTGAGGGGGCACTGGCTGCTCAATAGAGTTTTGCACTGCCTTCTGCTTCCCTGCATACCGTGAGGGAGAACTCTGGGAGCCAAGGGGAAGCTTGGTCAGGCTGGGTGGAGAAGGGGGGACAGGCCAGGGGGCAGGGGCAAGAAGGGGAGGGCCCTCCTTCCAGTGTGTGCCCATGTATGAAGCGGGCATCCTGGGGCTGCTCTTGATGTATGCTATCCCACTTGTTTCTCGGGTAACCACCCACCCACCCATCTCACCTACCACGCCTTGCTGTTCCCGATTGATAAATTGATCTTAATCAGGCAGGAGGCTGCCCTTTACATGCCCTGACTATAAGGCCTCTATACGTGCTCCAACACACCCTTAACATGTCTCATGTTTTGCAGATGTTTCATGGCCTAACAACCGGCCCTATCAGCACATGTCTTAACACAGCACATGGCTTAACAAACAGCCCTATTCATAGTCTGTAGGCCCCATTCTTGGGCTCCAAGCCAAATCCACAGGCCACAAGCCTCTCTCGACTCTCAGCCCCATCCTCAGGTGCCCATCCCCATCCCTGGGCATCAAGCTTGCCCCATCCTTGGGCTCCCAAGCCCCATCCCCAGGCATCCTATCACTCTCAGGCCCCAGGCCCCCTCACTGGACTCCAAGCCCCTCTCTGCCAGACTAGGGCTCCAAGCCCTGTCCCCCCTTGTAGCCTCACACCCAGCTTCCAGGTCCCCATTAACCCTGGAGCCTCACACCTGGCTTCCAGTTATAGATAAACCCACCAGGGATGTGGGGGCTGGGGTTTTCAGGCACCCCTACCCACCTTTCACTGGAGAGGTAACTGGCCTAGCATTTCTTGGGAGCTACCCCGCCACAGGTAGCTCCATCAAGCCACTCTTCCCCAGCAGGGTGCAGTTTTCTGTCATGCCCAGGACAAGGAACCTCCTATACCATAGTCCCCCCAGACCTTCAGACTGAGTAGCAGTTCAGCCAATTTTTACCTTTGCAGCTCTTGGCAGCAGACTGCTGCCTGCTCTGCAGTTCAGGGCTCAGCCCTTATAGCTTTTTAGGGCTTGCAGCCAGCTGCAGCTGCTTGCCTGCTGCCTATACCCCTGTAGGTAACAGAGCCCAGGGTGCTCTGTTACAGCCCATCAGCCTGAATCTGTCCTCACTGGTGGCAATGTGCAGCTTGCACTGGTGTCCTGGGGTCCAGTGGCACAGCACCTGGGTGTGGCACAGCTCCACCCAGGGTTCCCAGGGCATAAGGATGTGGTCCGGTTGCTGCATAAAGGACATGGTCCTGCGGGCAGCCCCCAACTGGCAGTTGTGGTTGGTGATGTGGACCCACTGCACCCGCAGGGCCTTGACATTTATGCAGTACTGGTGTACCAAATGGTTGTCCCTGCACTCCCACATGTGGCCCACCAGGGCCTCATAGATGTGGGCATTGGAGCACCCACCCAGGGCAAACTGGCTCTGGACTTCAGTATCACCCCACAGTACCACAAGGTCCACAGGCTTATCCCAGGACCAGTTGGGCCCCTGGGATGCGATGTGTGGTGTCAGGGATGCAGTTTTAGATGGGAGGATTTTGTTTTTTACTACCAACAACCTGAATGCTTTTATCAAAAACAAACATTTCCTGCAAAAATTTTCATTTAGACAAAACCATTTTCTGTTGTAAAATTCTGAACGGCTGTACACACAATGCCTTTATGATAGCATCAAAGTTGATCACTGTAAATTGTTTACAGTGCAAAATAGAGTGCGTGCTAGAACAAGGACTGAACTACAATGTTTATAGTCCCACACTCAAGGCTGTATACTGTGCTGCTGGCCTTTCACCTCATGCCATCGTGCATAGCATAGCTACACCCTTGAAACTAAAGGCAACTTGAACTTTACATAACCACGACTAGTGTTGAGCTTTCCAATTCTCAGCAGTATCTATTTATAAAGTTTCATCTAATCTTTTTTTTCTCTCTCTGGTCTTCCCCTCCTGCCCCCACCCCTCCCCAGCCCCATGGGTTTCCAACTGTTAAATTTTACTTTGGTTTGGGGTTTGAACCTAAAAACTTATAAGCAAATCTCAGCCTTAAACATCAAGTTTCCTATTGGTTGCACTGAAAGCCACGAAGTCAGCCCAAGCTGCTGCTCACTTAGTCTAGACCTGCTTGAAAGTTGGCCCAGATTTTGTGCTGTATACATGAAACAATGGTGACATCCAACAGAACCACCATCTACCAAAGGGCTCACAAATCTGGTAGAAGTTTTGATTTTGCAGGAAGGTCAGGAAACTTTTAAAGAAAATTATAATAAGGCATCCCCAAAAGCAGCACTACTTTGATTACTTTCTTATGGAAAGAGAGTTTGTGACTGCATTTTTGTGTGCACGGTAACTGGTATCTTGGATTGATTCAGCAGAAAGCATTTTAACATCATCAGCAAGATAAAGCTCAAACTATGACTCATGGAAAAAGTGTAACTTAATCCTTTGTTTGTAGGGCATTCTGGCTGATCAAGCCTAAGGCAGGGTACTTTTGCACCTTATAGACTAGCTCACAGGTGTCAAACACAAGGGAAGGCTAAGAGGGGACCTGGTAGCCGTCTACAACCTTACCGGGGGGACCAGTGGGGAATGGGAGAGACCCTGTTCACTCGAGCACCTCCCAGAGTAACAAGGAATAATGGCCATAAGTTGTTTGAGAGTAGGTTCAGGCTGGACATTAGAAGACACTATTTCACAGTCAGGGCAGCTAGGATCTGGAATCAACTTCCAAGTGAAGTAGTGCTGGCTCCTACCTTGGGGGTCTTTAAGAGGAAGCTTGACAATTACCTAGCTGGGGTCATATGAGCCCAGTTTTCTCTCTTGGCCAGTGCAGGGGGCCGGACTTGATGATCTACTTAGGTCCCTTCCGACCCTACATCTATGAATCTATGAATATAGCCCAGAGGCCAGATCTGGTCTGTGGAGCTACTGTATATGGACTACCAGGTTATTGACAGGCCACTGGAAGTTGGGGCTGTGGCTGGGAGAAGTGGCCTGTGGTCTGGATCTGGGGCAGGGCAGGAGGTGAGTTTGACACCCTTGGACTAAGTAGTCTATAAGGTTGAAATCTACCCTGCCTTCTGCCTGGCTTCAGACTAACATGGTTAACTATTTCTCCCTGATCAAACCTAAACACTTCCAATTAGCTTAGTTTACACCTCTCGGTCATATCTAATGAGATGGGAAATATTATCACCCTATCTCCTCCCAGCCCAACTGGACCAGCTGCATACCTGCAAATTCTAAGGTCAGTACAAGTCATAGGCATCCCTCAGAAGGCTGCTTGCTACCATTAGTGGTTTGGAATCAAGCCTCAGGCCCTCAGCACTTTTAAAAAGAGATCCCAGTTCATTTAGATTAGGATTGCACAACTTCTAAGGGGCCAGGAGCTGCAAACCCCATGGCTACATCATGGGAGGTGTACTAATGGGGGCCATGGGTCTCTAAGGCTGCATGCTGCGCATGCCCACAAGTGAGCACTTCCTGACCCTGCTACGCTGTACACGCAACTGAATGGGCACTCCCTCATCCCTCTGCACCACATGCAGGTGGGCAACCTCACCTGCCATCCCTGCGCAATGCAGCAACTCACCTCACCTGCAGCTCACTGCACAGGCTGCTGGATGGATGCTCTGGGGTGCTGGCTCCTCTGGGACTGTAGGCTTAACTGCCCCACCCCACCCTGGCCCCTGGGGCTGCCTCAGGCAGGGGAAGCCAGGGAAAGAAAGGGAAGCCCCAAGGCCCTGGCTGCTCCTGCGGGGTGGAGGGCACATGTTAACCCTTTGTTGTCAGCATGCAACAGCCCTAATTTAAGTTAAAGAAAATGACCCCACCAATTTACAGTCCAGAGCTTCCTGACCATCCTTTTGGAGTTTCATAGCACATGGACAGAAAATGAGAGATGCTGGGTAAAAAACAACTAGATAGATAAGAGAACCACTGCAGAGCAAAGCTGGGCATCCCATAGCACTTCACTGTACTACAAGGGGTCTATGGACATCTAAAAGAATGGTGCTGAACCAAAACTCCTCTTTGTCCCTTCTGTCCTTCTGCATCTCACTGTCTTATCTCCCAGTCTGACTGATACCTGCCCTTAGAGCATTCTCCCTCTACCACCACACCCTTCTGCTATCAGTCACATTCAATAGTCTCTTGACATGGGTCTCTTTTTCATGCTCTGCAAACCTCCTTGCTAGACGGTTCCAGTGAGCCCTCCCTTCTCCCCATTACTGCTACTCACTCCCTGTAGACAGTCTGTTTCCTTCTAGTCCCTATCTGGCTTCATTGCTTCTTCCATTCACAATCACCCAGTCTCTGAGGATCTCTGTCAGCTTTCCTATCACAATCTGATATGCTTTTTCATATCCCCTCCCAAAAACTTCAGCTGTCTCTGCCTGGTGCTAGTTTACACTCAATAGCTTTTCATGCACCGAAAAACAATCTTTAATTTAGTTTCTCATCCTCTCTTTTACTCAGACCTGGTTCACTTTCTCATGTACCTAGTGCTTGGCTTCCCAGATCAACTTTATACAGAGTTTTGATTTGCAGGAGTTGATTTTAATTAGCCCTCACTAACTACTGGAATTTTCCAGGGCATTTACTCTTTGATGTCTGTTGAGTTCTGTTTCTCATTCCTCCAGTATTTGGTTTCGCTGGGAGTGGCTGTCTGTTGGCTGTAGTTTCCTTGTCTATGCTTTGCAGAAACTTTCTATGACCAGACATCAAGACAAAACCCTGGATCCAATATTGCCGGATGTGGCTTGGAATGGCTAATATTTTTCATAAGGGAGATTTGCATGAGATGTAGAACAATAGACCCACTCCCATCGTTCTGTAAAAGTGCTGGGTAACTGCAGCTGCATGACATTGCTGCATGGGTCACCTGTGCCAATAGACTCTGCCACACCTCTTAAGAAGCTTAAGGAGCACACTAGCTTTCTCTGCACTGGTTCATCCTGCTGGCAGATGTGGACGAAAGTAGGATCTGTAGGATTCCTACCATTGCTACTAAGTTCCCTAATCACTGTCTACAAAGAGCAGAAGAACTAGGACTGGGTATAGCTCAGAAGGTAAAGGACAGAGGGGAAGGTATATAGTGCCCTGCTGTTTTCTTCAAGCAACAATGCAGGGATAGCCACAGATTAACTTGTAAGTAGGGCTAGTTAAACATTTTTCACATCAAAATTCTCTTTTGACAGAAAATTGGGTGAAAATGTTTGACTTTCTCCAGAAATTTTCAACATTTTGCTAGAAAAGCAGAATGTCAGAAAACTGAATAACACCAAGTGGTAGCTTATTGGAGCTGTACATTGGGTGCTTTTTACTCCTTTTATCCCAGGCCCCCATTATCTCAGACTACCCAGGCTCTCTAGCTGAACTACATCTCCCAGGGGCTTCTGCTGGGCCCCTCTTCCTGGAATGATTTACAGTGTGTTTGTTGAGTAGTCTCATTGAAGTTATTGTGCCATAAATGCTAGAAATCCCATGCACTTTTTTGTGCCTTAGAGAAAAGCAGAAAATGAGTATTGCAGCTGAAAATATTGGAAGTATGGGCCAATATGGACAGTATGGACACAGTTGACTGTATTCCTACTTGAAGTCTGGTTGAAAGCCCTTTGAGAATCTTGCCCTTATATTGCAATTACACTACTTAAGCAAAATGGCTTTGAAACACCAAATATACATTACACATTATTCTGTTAAAAGATGGAGATATTATGTTTGCAAGTGATTTTCATACTCTTTCTTGCTTGGTTTATATGGTCCACCTGGATTCTGTACTGGTATCATGAACCTCTTGAAATTACTCAGCTCTCTCCTAAAACCTGAACTATTTTGTCAATGTAGTGAGAAGTGGCATTAAGGATACTGTAGCAAGATGTGGATGAGAAGTCTTCTTCCATGATGCTGGAAGTAGAATCAGTGGCAACCTTGGCATACTAAACCATAACTGAAACTCTTCTGGGCTATGAATCTAGTGCAACATCTGCCTCTCTAGTGCAGGAGCAGAGCGCTGTGAGCTAGGACCCCTGTCTGGAACAATTAGAATACTTGGAACAACTGTTCTCCCTGCAGTCGCTGGGCAAGAACTGACTTGCCCTTCTGTCTTTCTGAGAGTATCTGCAAACGCTGTTATCAGCTGTGGCAGTTCACTGATATAGATATGAGTTTATTGGTGTCAGATCAGCTTCTAGACAATAAGGGCATACATAGCTAACACAAAGCACTGCTGGTGCACATTTTGGCATCTCAATGGAGATGTAGTCCCTACCTGAATGACCCTTGGAGCTTAAACCGAACATAGAGTGAGGTTTCTTCCGTCGTAATTGAAACACATTTCTGTAAACTTGCTACTGGTTGTGCTGTACATGGACTGTACATAAAGAAGAGTTCATTGTCCCATGCTGATAATGCTGCACCTTACCTGGGCACTGAATGTACACACATATGTTTAAACCAGTGGTGTTTAACCTTGCAACTCCACAGGCTGGATGAGTGGCTTTGGGCTGGTTCGTGGGCTAGATCCCATGGATGGAGTTGGTCTAGGGGCTGGATCCAGCATGGGGTAAGGGGACAGTGTCAGTCTGTGGGTGTCATACACACACCAGATCTGGCTGTAGAGTAAACCTGCATGCTGGTGTGATCCAGAGTATAGGATCATATGATCCAGCCCAGAGGGCCCCCATGGGTCTAGACATTTGGTGAGGGAGGAGAGGCAGCAGCATTATTTTATGTGTCTCTGGAAGCTGTGGCAATTAATTCTGCCACCACTCACCCGCTGTCAAATGTCTGGATCCATGGGGAGTCCTATGTGCCACACGACCTGGCCCTGCAGGCCAAATTCAGCATGTGGACCATGCACATAGTAAATAAATGCATATTTCACCTCCATTTCATACCTAAAGCAATGACTAGGAAACAAAAGATATTCTATTGCTGAACATATACTCATGTTCATGGATGTTGGTAATGTTCAGGGCACATTGGGACTCGGATGAACTGAAAAGTCAGAGAGGCTTAAAGAGTCATATTTGCAGAGAGTGTCACCTACTGTTGGCTAAATTTTGTTTTCATTTACACCAGTGCAGTCCTGGAGTAACTCCATTGCTGATGGAAAAGAATAAATATCTTGTGGGTGAAAGAGGATCAAAAAAATTTTAAGAAAACTTTTTTTGACAAGAAGTTTCAACTGAGCACAAACTTTTCATGCTAGCATAGTATAAACAACAGCCACAAAATCTGACTTGAATGTCCCTAAAACTTCACTCCAGAGCTGCACAGAAGCAAAAGTATTGTTTTTAAGACTAAGATGATGCTTTCATTTAGAAAAAATTACTGATAGATACCTCAGTGATGAGCTGATTTGAAACTCACGTAGGACCATCATGTGATGTAAGCTACTGCTTCCTCTTTTGCATGAATTCCTTGCGGTGCACAAGAAGAGGTAGGAAGAGACCTACTCCAACTATGAGTTCCCTCTTACTTTGAGAACATGATAATTCCATGCTCTAACCCACAAAGAGCTGTTTGGATGTTTTTGGCAAACAATGCTTGATTACCATCCTAATGAAAGAAGAAAAGCAAAATTAAAAGACAGAGGGAGACAGAGAGAGAAGGTGAGAATATCTTGAGAACATGCTGTTCTCTGATCTTCTCCGATAAGGACAGTTCCAAGTGTGTGAGAAGTTTCCTGCTCTGAGATTTATTTACTTCTTCTATAAAAGCAACCTTAATCTCATTTTTTTTCAACTCTGTTTTAAATTTGGTGAGAAAAGATCTTTCCGTTAAAGGAACTCTTCTGCCTCATTAACTTCTATATAAAGCATCCCCCCCAAGCTTGAAATGCTAAAGAAGCATAAATTAAGCAAACTTTGTTGTTTGCTGCTTTAACTAACAAACAACCTTAAAAACCACCCACAAACAGTTTCTCTGAATTAAATTTACTGGTGAGTGCAAGAAAGAGCTGCCCAAGTGCAACCCTGTCTCCCGCTACTTAGCACAGTGTGTTCAAAGGGGGCCAGGTTTCAAAACTGTCTGGTTTTGTTTACAGTGTCTTAGGCGGGTTGTTGTGGTTCTGTGCATCTCTGGCAGACTTTTGTTTTGTCATTGAACTTCTGTGACTTGGAACTGTGTGTATTCATTAGGGCTTCAAAAGCCTCCCCCCTTTTTCTTTTGGTGTACAAATGTCCTATTTTTTATTATAACAGTGTGTCAGTGGCTCAGAAGGAGAGAACAGCTTTTGAAAGCAAGAGAAATCTGCTGTTCCATCTTGCTTTAGAATCATAGAAAATGAGGGTTGGAAGGGAACGTAGGAGGTCAACTAGTCCAACCTCCTGCTCAGAGCAGGGCCACCCCCAACTACATCATCCCAGCCAATGCTTTGTCTAGACAGGTGTTGAAAACCTACAAGGATGGAGATTCCACCACCTCTCTGGGTAACCTGTTCCAGTGCCTTACTGCCTTCCTACTAAGTAAGTTCTGCCTAATATCTAGCCTAAATTTGCCTTGCTGCAACTTGAAACCATTGCTCCTTGTTCTGCCATCTGCCACCATTGAGAGCAGTCTAGCTGTATCCCCTTTGGAACCACACTTCTGCTAGTTGAAGCCTGCTATTAAATTCCCCCTCAGTCTTCTCTTCCCTAAACTAAGCTCCTCTGAGCTGCCCCTGCTGCCCTGCAGGGCAGCCTGGAGGCGCTGGTGATAGCACAGGGCAGCCCAGCACGGGCTCCACGTGGCTGCTGCAGGAAGTGCTGGGCAGCACTGCGGGGGGGCACTTTTCTCCTGCACTGGGCACACTTCTGCTCCGCTGGTGCTGATGTTGCTGCAGCTGTTCAATGTGAGCAGGCAAGTCTGCAGCAGGCGCAGGGCAGGGTGAGGCTACGCACAGGTCCCTGCCACAGGTCTGGGGCCAGCAGCTGCCTAGAAAGGCAATCCAATGCGGAGCCACCCCAGTCCCGCTGCATGCCCAGGATGTGGCAGACCATGCCACAGGCATGTGGGCAGAGTAGGCGCAGAGCCTGGTCAAGGCCGTATACATGTCTGATTGATCCACTCCTGGAAGGATCAGTCCAGAGCAGCTGGGGCTCTGCACTGCTGACCATGGCAGGGGGATGCTGCAGGGCCCAATGGCTCTGGGCTGTTGCAGGGCAGGGGCAGGTGCTGACCAGCTGGGAAGGGGGTTTCCATGCACATGAGTGACTGGTGCCTTCTGAATCTGGGGGGGCACCTGCAGAAGCCACTGACCCTGTCAGCGGGGGCACTGGCCCTGTCAAGGGGGGCATGTACACCCCCGTACACCTCTTACCAATCACCTATGCCCCACCGTATCCACAAACCCTCCCCTGCAATCCCCACCACCACATTCTCCTCCCTACACAATCACACACCCCACAAACACCACACCCCCCACAGCCCTCCCCACACCCCCCCGACACACCCATGGGTCTCTGGGGGGAGCCCTGCTCACTACCACACACACTCCTAACCACTCTCCCACCAAACCACACCCTTCCTCACACCCCAAATACACCCACAGCCCTCACAAACCGGATACCCCCACCCTGCATACCCCCACACCCCTCCCCAATATACAAGAGTAAGACTTCATTTTGAGCTATTATGCAATCACCTGTATATACACAACACAAACACACACAAATCATTTAAAATACATCTTTTAAAAATAAAATTAAAATATGTTATTGTGGATGTAAGATTTTTAGTATATAATTTGTTTTCTTCCTGGTTTCAAGATGTCAAACCCCCTTCCAAAAAAGAGTGCTTCCAGGGCAAGGGCAGGGATCCTTGGTGGCAAAGGTCATGGGTTAGGGGGTGGGACTTCTGGTACTAAGATAGTGACCAGGGGGTGGGGCACCTGTAAAGGGGTGGGCTATTCTCGTGGCCCTTGACAGCTCACCAAAACTCGTTAAGCAGCCCTTCAACTGAAATAATTTCCCACCTCTGGGTTAAGGGAAAGGGATTAGAGTGGCACTTTGGGAGGTTATGGGACTAGTTGGTGTCATGCCTATCAAAAAAGGTTGCCCTGTCATCCACCCCTCCTCCCCCCAACCCTTGTCTGTGGGGTTTTTCTGTTGTCTCTTTCTTTTCTGATAGGAATCTTAGCTCCCCATTGATATGATGATTTTGACACTCCCAGTGGAAGGGAAAGCCCAGAAGTAATTATTTGTGTCCTGGAAAAAATTACCTTTACCTATAAGAGGACATTTACTACATTTCTTGAAACTTTTCTTTATCTTTTAGGAATTAAATTGAATTGGAAGTGAGCCACAATTGGAGACTTAATCTGAACTTCCTCTTACCCTTACTCCCCCCACAAATGTAACACTGTGTGGCAGTGCACCTTTGGTGCCTACCACTTTAAGGGCTGAGGGCAGCCAGCAGGTGCAGGCCAGCCCTGATGAGGCAGCTATTTTAAGGCTAGGCCCACAGGGCAGCAGCAGCAGTAGTAGTTTGCTGCTAGCTGTGGAGGAGGCAACATCAGGCTGAGCTGCTGCTCCCAAAACATCTTGGAGGTAAGGGAGGAGCTGTGGAGATGGCAGGAGACTCCTGGACCTAGGCATGACTGAAACTGCACCCTACTGGGGAAGGATGGTTTGGTGGGGCTGTGTGTGGTACGACAGACGGTAAGAAATGCCAAGCCAGTTACCTCCCTGATGAAAGGTGGGTAGGGATGCCTTCACCCCAGCCCCACCATCTGATGGGTTATTGTGAGAGCAGTGGGGTGCCAGGCATGCTTATAAATAGGCACCTGAGCAGCACAGGGGTGTAAAAGCCCAGAGGCCCCAGAGGGGGTAGTGTTGATGACGAGGCCCACACAGAGTAGGGTGCAAAGAGCCACTTGAAGGATGGTGTGTGGGTGGCATAGAGTAGGGCCACTGAAGGAGGCCCGAAGGGCTGCACTGGGGGTGTACTGAGTAGGGCTGCAAGGGCAGCCTGAAGGGCAGTACATGGGGCAACCTCCACGAGTGAGACCAGGGGCAAGTTGCATGGTGAGGGGCTAGAGGCAGAGTCAGCACAGTGTTTGGCACAAGGACAAGGCAACATAAAGTATGGAAGCTCAAGTAAACCGAAGGTGCTCGTGTGCTGTGCCAGAGCAAGAGTAGTCCAGCCTGATGGCCCAAAGGGGGTTGCTCAAGGGAGCAGAGCAGTAGAGTTGCCTAGTGATGAGTGGTATGCTAGAGGCCCCTGTGAGAGGGAGGCAGAGTGAGTGTGGTAGAGGCCCAACAGTGGACTGAATCTGACCTGGCCTAAAGCTGGGGAACAATAATAATCTGGATGCCATCTGTGAGGCATGGGCCACAGTTTAGGGAAGGTACAGAGCTGTGTATAGTGCCCCCTGGCATCGGGGCAAGAAATGGGCAGCCTCCTGCTTATCATATCAACAAGAACATCAAGTTGTGGCAGGCGAGATGGGGCAGATTTCCCTAGACAAGTGGACAGGCCAACATGAGACTCGGCCCCGGGGTTACCCCCTGTCACACACTGGTTTTATATTTCCCACCACCTGCTAAAGTGAATGCTTGGGCCAGTCTGAATTTACTGAAGCTTGGCACTCGCATTGATGAGAGAGATAGTCACATAAATTACAGACTCGGGACATTTTCCTTTGGGGCATTTGACATTACCCTTTTATCCTCCACATCCTTTTTCATCAGTGTGAACCAAGAATAGTCCATCTTTCTATAGAGCCGCTTAGGTTGTGACACATGGAAGGGGAAGAAGGAGGGCACAAGGTTACAGTATTGTGCTGTTCTCCCACTCTCATTGCCAGTTTGCACAAGTTCCAGCTGATGATTTGTACTCCCTGTGTGTGAGTCCAAGCTGAGAACAGCTCATCCTTATTTAAACAGAAATAAAAAAGTTTTCTTAAGTTATTCTACACCCTCAGTGCATGTTGTTAATTGAGTACTTCAATAGGAAACACAGGGGAACCTGTGCCAACAGCCACAGAGATTGTTCAGTATTGTTGCAATGTGGCAGGGTATTGGAGCAACCAGATAAAATCTCTCTGGGCATTACTTTAGGATCAGTGGGTGCATCTACACAAGATGCTTAATGTGCATTAGATTAATTCTACTGAGCATTAGTGCAGCTGGCAAAAACTGTGCTAATATGCTAATGTGCAGTAGACTTAGTCTAATGTGCATTAACACCACAAAAAAGCATTTGTTTGTGCTAACACGCAGTATCACCAATTATGGTACGTTAAGTTAGTACCTGTTATTACTAAACTTAATGTGCTGTAATTATGGTGCATTAATGAATGTGTAGATGTTCCCAGAGAGGAACAATGTGTATTGCTACCTAAGCATTTCCATGAAATCCAATATCCTGTCTCTTTGGCTATATGTTCTTTGTGACTGAAATGTGCTTGATTAACGCAAATTGTTATATTTATTTCTCTCCTTTAAAAAAAAAAAAAGATTATTACAAAAAAGCTTTCACAGGAATGTAAAAGCATTACTAACTTGTGCCATCTCTTGTTTAAATATATAGGAAAGTGTGTGCATGTATCAACACACTTCATATCTTGGGGTACAAACAGACATCACCTTTCATTGCCTTTATGCTGCCATAATAAAAATTTGGCAACACAAAGTGGCAACAAATAGATAGCCATACTTTTTGTCACACCACAACGTGGCTACCGCAAAAGTTGTAATAAATTGTGCTAACATTTATTTCCTTTATAGTGGGAAAGCATGGGCAGCCTGGAGCTGGCTGCACTTACCCACTACCCGAAGCAGGCACTCCCTGGGTTTGAGGGGTCCAATCCTGCATGCCCTGGCCATTTTTGCACAGGATCAAGCCCCTCAAGCCTGGGGGGCTCCTGCACAGTTTTCCCTGCTTCTAGAGATATGCCCTTGGAAATCTCTGGGGTCCTAGAGATTGCTAGGGGTATATCTCTGGAAGTAGGGAGCATGTCATCTGTTGTTCCACAAGATCAATGAAGAGGACAATGGGTGATGTGGGTTTTACACAGTGAAGTGGACCAGCTAACACAGCTGATCCACTTCATTTGGTGCTGTCTGTTTCTAGCCTTGGTGCAGCAGTTATGAAGATGAGTCTGTTTCTTTCACGTACCTTCACAAAGAAAACTCCTCAAAAATTCAAATTCCTGCAAGCAACATCTTGGGGGTTACAATTGCCCTCTTTGTGCCTGTGAGAGCATGAGTCGCAGTTTATTTTTAATCAAGGTTATTTGTGGCCATGAATGGTTGTAGCTCACACTTGCCTTTGAGCCTTCAGGATGAATTAGGGATCCTAGCAGCTTCATTTGAAGAGTGAGAGGCAGTTATTCAAGAGCACTCAAAATGAATACCTCTGGTCTGACAGATTATCTCAACCTGTGATCCCCAGCTGTGTAGCACCAGCTACAGGCTGCATAATAGGTTCACAGTGATTTTGAACAGCTAGCCTCCCAGCCGTCTTTGGCAATGCAAGTAGCATCTTGAGAGAGTTTTCATTTGCCCCTAATGTATTCGAGTACTGTGAAGACAGTCTTTGAACCCTGGCAGAGAAAAGGAATGGGGGCTGGATTAACCCTTTAGTGAGCCCTAGGCAAACAAACTTGTGGGCCCCTACTTTTTTTCACTCAATAATTATAATATGTAAAATAAGCACAACTGGACCCCTTCTTCACTTAGGGCCCTAGGCATGTGCCTAATTTGCCTGTGTTAATCCAGCCCTGGGAATAGCAAATATTTTCCAGAATACTTTGGGTGCCTGCAGTCCAAACTGTGCCAGGCTTTTCCCTTCCTGTCTTAAGATCATGGTAGACACCCACAAGGAAGATGTCTTGGCAGCACAAAATGAAAAAAGATTCTATGAGTCTGTCATTGTGAAAGATTAGATATAGAAATTGCAGCAAATCAAGCACCTATAAGAACATAAGAGATGCCATACTGAGTCAGATTACAGGTCCATCTAGCCCAGCAGAGGTGCCAAGTAGGTCTAGCTTTTAGCTTTCACGTCCAGGTTTCAGAGGCCTAAGAATTCCTAATTTGGAGGTTTAATATATTATTATGTTTATATTAAACTGATGGATTTATTCTGCAGGACTTTTGTCCAATCCATTTTCAACCCTCTTTGAATGATCAGTCTCCACAACATCCTGTGGCAATGAGTTCCACAAGTTAATTACACACTGGGCATGTCTACATGAGAATTTTACTGAGGAGTAGACTAATTAGCTCTGCAGTAAACATCTCAGCATTTATATTGTTAGTATACATTTATACTGTTAGCATAAATTTAGTACTGTTCTGCTGTGGAGTTTTTTTTGTGCACAGCAGCACATGTGTAAACACTGACAGGGTTGACTGAGGCACAAGCGTGTATTTAGCCGTGCTAAATTCTGGATCCCTGTTTTTTGACCTCCAGCTTCTAGTTCTTGATTCTGGTATATGACTTTATCTTGGACTCTTGCTTTGTAACCTTGCCTGCTCCTGACTCATGACTCTTTAGTATCCAAAGTGGCCCTCATCCTCATCCTCCCCTAACAGCAGCTACTTCTGCTGCCAGCATAGGTGACTGGTAGGGGGGTATGTGCCCCCCCCCGACAGGGCCGTCCCCACCGCCGGCATCGCCAGTACCATCCGTGGATGTTCGCCAGCTCTGCCCCTGCCCCAGATGCTGCCGGCGGCATCTGCGGGTGCTTGCCAGCTCCGTTCCCATTGCCAACACCACTGGCAGCTTCCTTGGGTGCCCCACCAGACTCAGGAGGCACCAGTCGCCCATGGCTGCCAGGAGTTCTGGTGACAGACAACAGCCACTGCTACCAAGTCTCCATAGTGTGGATACAGCCAGGCACTTCTGGTAGTTCCTTATAGCTCTACAACAGCAACTATGCTGCTGGAGTGCATGGTGGGAAAGAACCAGCTGCTGAATAGACCCTGATAACTGACAGAAGGTATGGAAGTGTCTTTGTGCCTTCTGCCAGCTGCTGGCCAGCAGTAAAAACCTTGGTCCACTCAGCAGATTCTGACAATGGAGAGGAGGGCACTGCCCCTACATAGGGCTTGGAACATGTGCATATGCTAGAGTTCCTTTGGAAAAAAAAATTGCAGTGTAGCCGAAGCCTCTGCTGGGCCTCCTCTGTATGCCAGGCAACCCAAAGGGGCAGGCAGAGGAAAGCAGGTATGAGGATCGTAGTCCCACCCTTCACTCAGTGATCTGCACAACTGGCTAGGTATGCACAGGGCAGCATGTTGCATTTTGACATGATGTTGCAGTGTTTATGCTTTTCCTGCATGCTGGGGACCTCCATGAGGTGTACTTCTAAAGAGCAAAAGGTTTCAATTTGGAATGGTGCAGCTTGAGCTCCCAGCATGAAACGGAACCTAAATGTCATAATTCGGGGTCTATCAAACTCAAAATAGCTGCCAGCTGATTTCACATGCAGATCCTGGGGTCAGAAGCTATTTTTGCAGACCAAGCTGGTGCCCTGCCCTGCCCTGTCCTGCCCAGTTACTGAGGTGCCCTGTGAGAGCTTTCCATCCTGCAGCCTGGAGAGGGGCATGGCAGTATGACAGACAGCCCTCGCAGCCAATCAGCAGCAAGCGGCAGGGGCATCAGCCATCTTTCCATGCCAGCAGTCCCTCTTCCCCCTTTCCCCACCCCCAGCAGGCTGAGCAGCCAGGCCACAGAGCCCATGAGGATTGCTGGCTCCTCAGAGGGAACCCACACTTTATTTTCAGCAAGATTTTTTTTGTTTGGTTGGTTTTTTGGTTTTTTGTTGGGTTTTTTTGAGGGAGCCTACCAAAAGCATGGTTTCTGTGAAAACTGCGAAATCACGATTTCAGTAGGTCCCTAGTCATAATTGGCAGTCTCTTTATATTCCCCTGTGGCATCTTGGGACCTCTTCAAAATCATATCTTGAATTCACACAACTATACCCCCTACCTCAGTCAGAAATAAACTACCTCCACCATTAGCCATACCTACATGCAGCCACAATAGAAATTTTCCCAGTAGAAAAATGCCTGGTTAAACCCTGTAGCAGACACTGCTGCACAAAAGCAGTTGCAATTGCAACTGAGCCCTGATAGAAGTCTGAGAGGCAGGAATCTGTAGCTGCTGACATCCGGCTGCCAGCCCCTGAATTTAACTTTAGGGACTGTGTGACCACAAGAATGTCCTCCTAGTTGGTCTCACATTGTTGGTGGGTCATAGGAGGAGCAATCCTGAGAGGCCTTTGTTAAGTTTTATGTATATCGAATGTCAAGTTTGCTTGAATGGCATTTAGGCTTTTTGGGGAATTTCTCGTAGATTTTGGAAGAGGAAGAGAGCAACATGAATTCTTAGACCCTGACTTTTGTTTTTACACCAGTTTCAAACTGCAATGACTCCAGTGTAGAGTTACTCCTAATTTACTTTAGCGGTTGTAAGAGTAGACCTCTAGCATGTATGGCTGGCTGTACCTAATACAGAGTAGGCACCTTTAGTATGGCTATTAAATGAGAAGAAAAAGTTGTTTTGCCAACTGAACTGCACCGTTTTTCTGCAGGATCTCACACTTCACATTACTTCTTACCAAAAATATTGACGGTAATCTGAAGAGAGTTTTCTATCATTCTTGGAAGGTTTGACTTGGCCTCCTTTTTAGCTTCAGGGAACCATGAATGGTTATAGCTGGTGGGTTTTTCCTGGTTAGGATGAAATTCTAGGAAAATTGCATTAATCCAAAAAACTTCTTTCACAATTTAGGCCTGAGTAGTAAATGGATTTTTAAAATTGCCTGATCTGGCAACCGTTCCTTATGAAACAAACCACAGTTAGAGAAGTACTTCCATCAGTAACGAGGAGGTATTACAAGTAATATTCTTTAATATTCAGGGGTGACTGGTGCCTCCTGAGTCTGGGGGGGTACAATTTGTGGGCAGGCCAAAAGCCCCATGTCCACTCCTGTACTTTTATGCTGCAGCTTACTTCCCCCCCCCTCCCAACATGCTGCCGGCCTGAGCAGCAAAAAAACTGCCCCGGCCTGCCCAGTCAAGGGCCAATCTGGGGGGGGGGGGGGGGGGGGGGGGGGCTCGCG
>NW_005842887.1:451190-504244 GCF_000455745.1 Alligator sinensis
CCCCCCTCCCCTGTGTCCCCTCTACCAGTTGCCTGGGCTGATATTAATGCAACTACCATTTCAAGCAAGCCTTATCTGTGAGAGAAAGTCTTGCAACATTTTTTTTTTTTTTTGCAATAATAGCAATGCTTTCCCCAGCAGGGACTGCTGTATTTACACTGTAACAGGGGACCCTTCCCTTTGTTACTTGGAGGAAGGGAGAGTAGAGTAGCAGACTGGGTGCAGCCTTCAAGGAGCTCTGTTAAGAGGGCTTCAGGGCTCAGCCTGCAGCTTGCAAACAGATGAACACTTGTCTGCTGAATAGGAAATGAAGGGCACCTGGGCCCCATTAGCAACAAGCTAGGTCGGGTGACTGGAAGAGGGAGGAGGAAGGGTCATGTAAACCTGATCCTGGAGCCCTAGATCAGATAGGTTCAGACTCTCATTGTAGAAGGAGCTTGACAGGTGGATTACATATGTGGGAAATAAGTTCTGTTTTGTTTTCTGTTGCTTGGGATTTGTGTTAAACTATAAGAGTGAGTTGTGGCTCCCAAGATGGAATCCACTGAGCTGGGAGCCCGGGGCACCCTGAGCTTTGAGTCCTGCAAAAGGGGCAAGCAAAGTGGAGCTGAAGCCAAGAATAGTTAAATCCCAGACATAAGCTCAGTGAGGCCTAGAGGGGTAGGTGCTCTGAAGGGTGGCCAGTCTGGGATTGGGAGCAGAAAGAGTCCTAAAGGAGTTGATGGCCAGACAGAGGTGTAATTGAAGCTAAGGGTCCAATGCCTGGAGATTATAGGGGTCTAAAGGGGCTTGTATCTGAGGGGCTGACAGCCAGATACAGGCAAGGCTGAGGCTGAGGGGCCAATGCCTGGGGCCTAAAGAGGCCTGGGGGAGGAGGGGGAGGGCTGTGCCTAGGCCCAAGGGCTGATAGTCAGGCATAAGTGTGGCTGAGGCTTAGGGGACCATGCCTGAACAGAGAACCACAGAGAAGAGGTCACAGGGGGAGTGCCCCAGAACCCTCCCCACTATATTATGAGGGCCTAAGGCCACACAGAGCCCTGCTAGACTCAGGGACCAAGCCAAGAGAGTGGACAAGAAACAGAGGGCTCTGCCATGGTTGGGGATGAGCAGAGAGGGGCAAGGCAAACTCCAAGCAAGAGCCGAAGTCCAGGCATCTGAAGACAGCCTCCCCAAATATATTAATTTTGACATCAAGGTGTGGCAGACAAGAGGGTGTGGAGGTAGCCTGAGAGGGGGAACTGGAGTAAGGGAACGGGTGTAACATGGCTCTAGTGGGTTGCTGCAACCCCCTGTGAGGCATTACCTGTTACAACAGCTAATGTTTAAAGGGCCAGATCCTACTTCCCTTTCACATATCTAATTTGTGGGTACATAGCTTTAGAAATGCAGTTTGGGATTCTAGAAAAGCATTCCGCTGCATGGGGGAGATCCTCATGTGTGTTGACTTAAGGGGAGTTTTGCAGCTCTGGAGCAGAGCTAAACTATTGCATTATAGAAAATAATAAGCCATTGCTAAAGAATTCTGTGTGGTCATTATAGGATTTCTTTATAGGAGTATATCAGAATTCCTTTATCATTTTGTTCTGACAGTGCACCTGGAATGTTTATGGAGAAGTCAGGCCCCATGATGCCTGGGTCCTACCAAACACCAGAAATTGGAATGCAAAAAACAAACTTAAAGAACAAAGAACTAACCTTTGTTTTCAGGTTATAAATTCAAGGTGGGATAAGCTCTTCTTTATGTGCCCATTGGAACATGACACACTTCTGAAGCTAAACTCCTGTTCGGAGAGAGCCTGCAGATGAGATTCTAAAAAAACACATTCTGAAACAGTGGATAAACTATGTTGTATTACATGAATGCAAGACTGCAACCAGTCTGGGGGGAATGTGAATTTGGGTCATGTTTGAAGTTTAGTAGTGCAAGATGCTGGCAAAGAGTGACTCCATTCACAATTACTTTTTCCAAGGGCAGGTAAATCCTGTATAATATTTCACCCAGATGGCTTGTAATTTAACTTGGAATGCTTATGAAAAATACACCAAGCCATCCAGGCACTCACGAGTCCAGATCTAGTTACTCCATTTCAAGGCATATTTTCAAAGGCAGTGAAAACACTGACAGCACTAATTGTTGTAGATTGAGGAAAAATTGTTGTAAAGTACTAATTATCAAGGTTTGTTGAGGGAGATCATATGACTTTTGCTGGTGTGCAAAATAGGATTAAAGCAGCTTCACAACCAAACAGCAAACACAAAACCCCAAATATTAAAAATATGCAAGCCAGCCAACTCCTCCTCCATAATTTTGATTTTTTGTGAAACAGAATTAGAGAAAAGGTGTCATCACCTTTCATAATGTCATTCATGGAAAAATCACTCCTCGTTACCCCGTCTCTTCTCTTTTGTTTGAGGGAGACTTGTTTTCCAAAGATACCAACATTTATTTAGGCATCAACATCAGGACCTGGTTTTCAAAGGCTCAGTGTCCAGCATTGTGCCAGTTGAAAAAACATCTTTTAATTAGGAGGGACCTAATCTGTTTACCTCCTGTTTGCATACCAAGCAGGTGACAATCTGTCCTATTTACAGGAGCCACTTCTCCCAGTTCTGGACTGAAAAGTGGCAGCTGTTTAACACACTGCACAGCAGAGGCAGGCAATTATTTTGGGCGGAGGGCCACTTAGCGAGTTGTGGCAAGCTGTCGAGGGCCACATGGGTAACCCCACCCCATGACAGGTGTCCCACTCCCTGGTCGTCATCTTGGGACCAGCAGTCCCACCCCAACCTCTGAGCCTTGCCACTGGAAATACTCCTTCAGAGAAGAGGGTTTGATATCTTAGAATCAGGGAAAAAACAAATTTATGTACTAAAAATCAAATATCTATAGTATTATATTTTAATTCAATTTAAAAAAAATTGTCCTGATATGTGTGTGTTTGTGCTTTATATGTAGAAGTTATTGAATAATAGCTCAAAATGCAGTCTTACTCTTGTACAGTGTGTGGGGTATGCAGAGGTGTTGGGGGACATGGGTGGGTGGGTGGATGTGGGGAGCTGTGTGTGTGTGCATGGTATTTGTGGGATGTGTGATTGTGTCTGGAGGAGGGTGTGGCTGTGGGGTTTGTAGGAAGGGTTGCAAGGGGGGATCCAGCCGGGCCCTTGCTGCCCGAAGCCTCATGGCTGCGTTTGCAGTTTGGTGGCTCCTGCTGCTGCCAGGAGGCTGGGGGCAGTGCAGGGGGCTCACAGAGATGTTGGGGGTGGTCCAAGCCAGTGGGGACATGGCCCAGGATGCAAGAAGCCCAGGGAGCTGGCATGGAATTTGCATCACGTGCCTGAGGCTTGGGGCGGCAAAGGCCCTGCTGCCCCCGCCCCATGGGTAACCCAGGGGTTGCCACCACCCTTGGGGGGTGGGGGGGAGGCCTGGTCCCCCTGCCACCCCACAGGGGCCTGGCAGCAGCTCACGCCCTGGCCCTGGGACAGGCAGGGAGGATGTGCCAGGAGCCGGAGCAGTCGTGGCTGCTTTTCTTCTTCAGAAGCTCTTGCAGTTTCCAGGAGGCCAGGGACCCCCAGGAAGCTCCTGGCCAGCCCTGGGGGCCATGCGGGGGGCCTGCCCAAGGCCACTGGGGGTGGCATGTGGCCTGGGATGAAGGAAGACCAAGTTGCATCCTGTACCTGAGGCTTGGGATGGCAGCAGCCTGGCTGCCCAGCCCCCCACAACCCCGCCTGCAGGAGCCCAGCAGCAGCTCGCTCCCTGGCCCCAGGATGGGTGGGAAGCTGCGCCAGGAGCCGGAGTGGAGCTGTGGCTGCTTTTTTGCTCTGAAAGCTCCTGGGGCCTCCTTGAGCTTCCCATTCCCCAGGCCAGGACCCTGCCAGGTCATGCCACCCCCAGCAGTCTTGGGAGGTGACCCATGCTGCCCCCAGGGTCAGCCAGGAGCTTCCCAAGGCCCCTGGGCTCCTCCTGGCTGCAGGAGCTTCTGGAGCAGAGAAGTGGCTGTGACTCTGCTCCTGCTCCTGGCGCAGCCTCCCTGCCTGTCGTGGGGCTGCGGCGTAAGATGCCGCTGGGCCCCTATGAGGAGGGGACACCCAAGCCTTCCCCCCAGGGCAGCGGCACCCACTGGAGTCTCCTGTGTGGGGAGCAGCTGGGGCATTGCTGCCCCAAGCCTCAGGCACAGGATGCAAGTTCCACACCGCCTCCCTGCACCCCGGACCATGTCCCCACCAACTCGTGCTTCCCCCAGTGGCCCCAGGCACCCCCCATGCTGCCCCCAGGGCTGGACCAGGGGGTTGGAGGCCAGCGACAGCAAGACGGTGCCCCAGAGCCAGTGCCGGCGAGGCCCAGAGCAGGGTGGCAGGAGCCCAGGGTGCAGCTGGCTGGGCTCTATGGAGCCAGGCTGGGCGGCCCCAGCAGGGAGAGAGGGGAGCCACCCCACTCTGGGCCCCACTGACACTGGCTCCCATGCATCCCCTCTCTCCCAGCCCCCTGCCCCAGCCCCATGGTCAGGTGGGGACCAGCGCGCACAGCCCCGCCCCCCTCTTACCTGAATTTCCCACTCCGGCACAGGCAGGAACAGCCCCATGGTCCCTCCAGCTGGGGAGGGGGGGAGGGGGGGCAGGGCAGGCCCTGCTCTTCCAGGGGCCTCCTGTGGCTTCCCTTGGCTCCTGTCACATTTGACAGGAGCCAGAGGCAAATAAATATTAATTTTTAAAAAAATTTCTAGGGACCCTGCAGGCCAGACGGAATGGCCTGGCAGGCTGGATCTGGCCTGCGGGCCGTATGTTGCCCACCCCTGATGTACAGGAAGACACTGTCCAGCACCGTTCAAAACAAACATGATGGGTTCAATACTATGCCATTCAGGACAGAAAGGGTTATAAGAATAATAGATCCAACTGAAATTTGAGAGGCCTGTAAACCCCCAGTTTACAAGGTGCAAAGGACTGTGGTAAGCATGTTGAGTATCCAAATCGTGTGTTTCTCTCCATGAGTGGGGGAAACTGTCCCTTTGGTACTGAAGTAACCACTAATACCAGATCAGGCATTGGCTTACTAATGACATAGAAAGACAGGTCATAAAATCCCTACTCATTCTGAATAGCACATTACTCCACAACTCAAGGAAGAGAACCCTTGGCAAAACTTACTACTCAGGGTCAGTGAGATGCTCACCATGTGACCCAGATGATTACTGCCGCCTAATTATGAGTGGATCCTAAGAGATTAATTGAGAATTGTGGGTCCTTAGACCTTTTCAGCAGTGGCCTTTAGTCACCAAACAGTCTTCCTGCAACACATAGTCATGCAACAGCAGTCCCCCATCCACATATTAATCTGACCCATTTCTGCATAGCCTATCTGTGATGACGTGGTCATTGCTCTGAAGTAAGATGGCTGCCAGCTTTGACATTCATTTCCTCTCCTATAATATGTACTTGTTATAGGCAGTGATAGTTAATTCCTACTTGCCAAAGGGATGGCAAGCTGCCCATAATCTGCCAAAGGTTTGTACCTAAGCTGTCAAATGCATAATGCTTAAATAAATACTCACTGGTTACAGCAAGTCTAAGGTTTTAGTGTGCCAGACTGTGTTTTTTAGATTTTATCCCGCAAGGACAAATGTCTGTTGCTTAGAAGCTTTTATGATTATATCCCCAAATGGGACTTTGTTTCATTACCCGAGGGAAGTTGTGGGAAATTGCTTGCCAACCTTAAACATTTTGGTTCTGCCACAAAGCTGCAAAGAATATACAAAGCATTTGCTTTGGAAGATTGTTATATTGTTAAATCACAGTGGACTCATACAGGAATGAGCATGAAAAGGTGCTATATGTGCGTGCATCTACATATTCACAATACAACACAATAAACTCTAGCACTTATCATGCTGGAGTTCATTGCTCCCAGGTGCCACATTTATAAATGAGGGGCTCAACATGCTGCAAAAGGGCTGGCTGGAGCTAAAGCTGGAGGGTGCTCCAGCCAGCAGGAAGCCCCCACAGTGAAGCACCCTTGTGCCCCAGCCAGCCATGTCAGCATCTACACATGCGCTGATGCACACACAAAAAACACTGCAGCAGGATAGTACTTGTATTTAAAAGTACTAACCTGCTGCAGGTTATTAGTTTCCTGCAGCCTAATAAGGCCACAGGTGTAGACGCTGAGATGTTTACTACAGAGTTCATTAGTCTACTCTGCACTAAATGTCTTGTGTAGATGTGTCCTGTGAAAGGTTTTTTTTTAGTGGAAAAGACTTTATAAAATACAAATTAAGTCTTCCACATTATAGAGAAATAATATACAGATTATAGGCTAGCAAAAGTCATGTAAAAAAACACCCCTGTGCTGCTACCTTGCAGTACGGAGAACACCTGAGTGTGTGGTGTGTTGTGCTGCAGATGTTATCACAGGTACTACACTTAATGCAGCGCAATAATGCATGTGTAGACATACCCAAAGGCCAAGTCTACACATGTGTCCCCACACATTTTTTTTCAGACACTACTGCACAGTAGCAACAAGCAACTATGCAGTAGCTTATTGCTACTGTGCTGTAGTGTCTTATGTAGATGCACCCAGAGAGTCCTAAATAAAAGACATTATGGGCCATGTCACAAGCTGCTATAAAACAACATAGCTTCATGGAACTGATTGTATTTTGAGAAGGACAGCCCATACTGAGTCTCCTTTTTGGGATCTGACAAGATTTTTCCGTCATTGGGGAATGTGTATCACACTCCCCCACTGGCTTTTAATCTTCCCCTGTGCTCAGCATCTGTGGTGCTTTCAGTAGCTTGTAAAGGGGTAGGAGTTAAGTGGTAGTAAAGGTCTTAACATGAGGGCTAGATTCAGTATTCACAACCTGGCACAAAACAAGAACAATAATAGGAAATACTGGGTGCGTCTACATGTGCATTAATGCACTTTTCCTAATGTGCATTAAATTTAGCATCTCCAATACGAGGTACTAAATAAATGCACATTAGGGTGTGCTAATGCACAGTAGTGCAAATGCACACTTTTTAGGTGATGCTTAACGTGCAGTAGCCTATTGTGCTGTGTATTAGCATATTAGCACATTTTTTATGCGCCACTTTAATGTGCAGTAGAATGGGCTACTATGAATTAAAGCACACATGTGGATGCAACCACTGAGCAGCCTTCTGCTGCTCAGGAATCTTACACCAGGATAGAGAGCAAAAAAGGTAAAAACTGGGGCAGTTAGGGAAAATGTTAGATATAAAGGGTTGGAGTGATGAGAAGGGGGTTGAAAGTGTAATTAGGAACCATTGGAAACTGATTTTATTTCACTTGTCAAAGTCTCATTATCAAGGCCAAATCCTGCTATCTTTCCTCAAGCAAAACTTCCAAAATAGGCAGAATATGACTGTGAGTTCTTTGTCCTACCTGAACCAGATCCTTAGCTGGTGCAAAGCCAGGCAGTTCAACAACAGAGTTACATGGAGGTTTGCACTAGCTAAGAATGTGTCCACCTACCTTCACATTCTTTTCAATATCAGTTCCCATGCCCACTCAAGTTCTTTCCCCCTTCCATTAGCTGAAATGATTTTAAAATTATTCACTACAAATGTTGAGAAATGATGAGTTTTTTCGTGCCTACCATGGAACAAAAAAGTTCCTTTTAGCTTTTTAACTAGTTTAGCACAACTCATTCTTGTATATGCATTGGCTGATTATTCATAGTGTGTGTGTGACACAAACCTGGGCTGGTGGCTGTTTTAAGGACATTGTGTACTCATACAACAGACACATGAGGCACATCCCCACAAGTGGGAACTTTCGTTTTCCCTGGGACAAACAATAGGAGTACAATATGTGCTGCTGCTATGTGTCCCCAGAGAACCCCTGTGCACGTACAGTCTGATGCATGGCATATTGCCCTGGGTTGGGTAGGGGAGGCTGGGGCCAGCCTCCAGGGGCTGCAGCCATAGCAAGTCATGCAGCAGGGAGCATGGCTGGCAGCCGGGGCATGGCTCTGGCTGGCCAGGCTCCAGTTTCAGGCGGACTGCCACCACATGTCCCACCCTGCTTTTTTGACGGATGTTTTTTTTTGACATGGGGATCTCTTTGTGTCAAACCACCCCCTCACCCCCCACCCCCCAGACTGCAAATCAGCAGTGCAAAGAACACCTGCAAAAGCAGTGTGTGGTGCTGCATACCACACATGCGCACTCATCTGGATGTGCCCATGGTGCCTGACTCTTGGTTTCACTTATTTCAATACCAGTGAAGAGCAACTCCTGTGAAGCCAGTACAGTAGCAGCAGTGTAAAACTCATGTGGGTTCAGAATCAGCTTTTTCAAAACACTGTACTGGTGTCAGCTAATTAATGTCAAAGGTAGAGGTCAGGAATTTACAGTCTGCGGGCTGGTTCCAGCCCATGGAGCCATTGGATCTGGTGCATGGAGCTAGGGATTTGGCAGTGGGGGTTTCACCTGCAGCCAGACATAAGGGAGCCTCCCCATTCTGTACCGTGTCAGGATGGAAGGGAGAAGCATTAGTGGGGGCCGAGGCAGCTAGCTCCTAGTGCTGGCCCACCTAGGACCCAAGCGGGGCCATTCCATCTGCCACTGCAAAACATTGCCATCCGCTAGTTTAAAGTCCTAGCTTTAAAGTATTTGTGTGTTTATGTCCACCTACATTATTGGATCAGTCAGATTTTTGAGCCCTGAAGTCAGTTCATTTGTCCATGTACTTTGATTGCCTTCAAGATGGGAAGCTGATTCTGCTCTCATTCTGATTTTGCATGGTTAATGTACCTTGGGTGATGTCAATAGAGTTATTCTAGAACAGTATTGCCATAAGAGGCAGTTTAAAAATTAGCAGTGTTTTGGGAGAAAGATGAGCTTATTTCTCTGCTTTTCAGATGACGTATGAAAGTTCTGGGGCCATTTCCTAGGGCTGTGTGAATTTTCACTGGCAGTTTTGTTTCAATGCTGTTTCAACTCATTTTGAGCTCAAAGCAGCGAAATCAAAATGAAACAGAGAGCTTCAAAACAGCCTTGAAACGAAACGAGGCAAGTTGAAATGTTTCGAAATTTTTTAAATGCTTCAAGTTTCAAAGATCAAGCTGGGCTTGCCTTCAGGGAAACAGAAACTAAAGTAAGGAGAGGGAGGGGGAAGAGGGAGGAAGCTGCGGTGAGGAGTGCTCTCATGATTGACTGTGTAGCTGGCCAGTGACTGTCACCCTTCCCTGAGGTCCCTTCCAATCCCAGTGCTCTGGGGGAGGGATGGAAAAACTGCATAAAAGGCAGTAGGGGAGGAGGATGCCTCATTGGGGCACACTACCATGTAATGTAGATGCCCCAGTGCCAGTGAGGGTGTACCTTAACACACACTCAGTCCCACAAGCACCCATGTCACAAGTTTTGCCTGTCAGCAGCTAGAGGTGCAGGGTCCCAGAACCCTGACTTCCCCTGAACCAATCTCCTTGACAGCTGGCAGGCTTCATGGCCACAACAGGGCCTAGCAGGCCTGCAGGTTTCACCCCCCTCCGGCCCAACACAGACACAGTTGCACAAGCACCAATGTCACGAGTTTTGCCTGTCAGCAGCTAGGGCCCCAGAACCCAGACTCCCCCTGCATTGATCTCCTCAACAGCAGTTTCTCTGAATCCCTTGCACCTATCTCCTTGAAACTTGTCAGGCTTCATGCCCTCAGAAGGGGCTACCATTCCTGTAAGTTGCACCCAAATCAGGCCAGAAATGACAAAGTTATAGGCTGTTTCAAGCTTCTTCATTATAGCCTATGGGCGAAACAGCGAAACTGTTTCAACGAAACGAAATGGAACAGTGGTTTTGAATCGAAACGAAATTTGAAACGAAATGCGGTTCCATTGAAACGTCGAAATGCAAGTCGAAATGGTAGGGCTGTGCAAAGCGGCACCGTTCCATTTCCCCCGATGTTATGAATCGGTGTTATTTCGTAGAGCATGGTTATTCCCTTCCTAGCTACCTTTCACCATGAGGCCTGCCCTGCTCTAAAAGCTGTTGCAATTTATGCTGCCACTGCTCCCCAGCTCCCAAATTTCTGGACCCACGGGGAGCCCCACGGGCCAAATGAGACATCCCTGTAGGCTAGATTTAGTCTGTGGATTGGATCTGGCCTACAGGCCAGAGGTTGAGCACCACTGCTTTAGGGGATCATATTCACTAATAGTAGCTGGTGCTGTCTGTGAGGAATGGATGTTTTGCATGTTATCCTGGTAGCTAAGAACTTGTGGAGACAGGGCTGAATAACCTAAAAGGTTGGTCCCAGACAGCTACAGTAATAGTGTAATAGTAAATGGCCATGGGTGAAAGAGAACAAGAATTGTCCCAGAGAATATGCTGGACTCTATCTCACAATTAATGAAGTCAGTAGCTCTGACTGATTTTGGTGGAGCAGGGATGGGTCCTGAATATTCTGCAGCCTCCGGCAAAATGGCCGTTGGTTGAGTCCAGCTTTGGAATTGATTCATTTTGTTTTGTGAATCCACGGTGCCTGATTCTTTTCCCCCTTGCTGATGCCAGTTTTAGACCTATATAACTGCACCAGCCCCCTTGCATTCCCTGGAGCAAATTTTTAACACCACAGAAGTGAGTGGACTTGCACGGGAGAGGGATCAGGGAATTGGGTCCGCTGGAGTGGATTTACTTCTGGTTGGTATGTGAAGGGAATCGGGCTCCTTTTGACACAGTGGGGGTTTGGTTCAGTGTCTCTGGTTGTGCTGTTATAGCAATCTCAGAGAGAACAACCACAGAGGGAAAAGGTTTATTCCCCCTGCTGTAACGTGAGCTTTTTAAAAGCAGTGAACTTTTTACCTCTTATTATCAATGCTCCATTTGATCAGCTTGGAGAGCGGGAGAGTGGTTTAAAAGTAGGCAGAGACTTTTACTTTTAATCTAAATTCAGAAAGAATATGCCTTCCTAATTTAGCAATGGGTCCCTCTCCCCAGTGAACACAATGACAGGAGGAGCAGGACTGAGAGAGAGCAGAGCCTAACTTTTGAATCTCAGATCCTTTTTCAGACTCGAAGGGGGACCCCCCCATGCTTTTTAAATGCAAATATGTTCCTGAGTGCCTTCAGCCAATCAGAGCAAGCTTCCTGTGGGATTACCTGGGAGAGGGAGGGAAGGAGGAAAAGACTGGTTGATTGCTTAAGAGTTGGAGAAAGTCTTGTGTTTGCCAGGCCAGCACTCAGAGTGGAGCAGCAAATATGTGTGAGTTATGTTCCTTGTCAGGACCGTTTGTCAACTGCATGGGAAGCCTCTCTCGGGTTGCTTGGCATTAAGTCCATTTTGGATGCCGGACGTGAGCAGATGGAATTGTACTGAGGCACTGCCACTTGACGTACTGGGATAGAGGCTGCAGAAAGCAGGCTATTGTTGCAGAGGATTCTGAATTATCCCCTTGGAGAAGCAATGTCTCGCTTACTCCCAGCAGCAGCCTCTGGGAGTTGGAAGCTAAAAAATTTGAACTTGGATTTTTGACAGGATTCTGGAGAGCGAAATGACCTTGTCTGGAACTGAAGATTTGCTTTAGGAATGGTAAGTGCTGGCCTCCAAGCAGGGCTTTTAGTGAGAACCATAAAAATTCTGAATACTTGCAAGATTGTATTTTTCCTTAATGACCACAAGAAACAGAAAATCCTTGCACTTGCAATGGAAGTGTTTGCGACAAGTAAAGCAGGGGTATTGAGTAATCTGTGTAGAAGGATTGTCTGTATAATTGTAGTGTCTTATTTGGAGAACTTTGGCCAAGGAGGAAACTGTGATTTTATTATGGTTGATTATTAGCTAAGAAAACAATTTCACTATAGTAAATGGGCGAGAGAGATGCAGTATGATATTGACTGACATATTGTACCAGCAAATCTGATTCTTTTCTCAAATTCACCAGTGTAAGAGCAACAGTAGTGGAGTGAACAGAATTATGCTGGTATGAAACCAGTGTGAGATGAGAATCAGGTCCATGGATATTACTGCTTCCACTTGGAGGAAGAAACTAACTAGCTATTTTAAAGCAAAACAAAGAAAAGTGTTCATTTTGATGATATGGAATTGCATAAAAAGTATACCAGATTCAGCCCTTGAAGTCAGTCACTTGAGATGAATTTGGTCCAAGGGATGTATTATTTGAATATATATTTTTTAAAATCTTTCTTTTACATTCTGCATTTTGAGATTTTTTTTAATTGTGGTAAAATGGGTCATGTTGGAATTCGTGTTATCCTTTTTATGGTTTAAGGAAGGAGGAAATCAAAGTATATTCTAGATGTTTCTTTCTATAGAGAGCAGACTAAAAACAAGTGTAGATTTCCAGCCAAGTTCAATACAGACCAAATGATACAAAAAATCATGGCATTTATGTAGTTATGTTGTTTTTTGTTGGCCACTAGAGGGACAATGCTATTATCCTCCTATAAATGATTACACTTAAAACAGCATGTGAAAAATAAGTTAAGAGGTTTCCTCTTTATGTACCTTACACATACTGTCTTATTAGTGCTTATTATATATGGGAACTTGTTACTAAAACGTAAAAAAATCATCTTAAAAATGAACCCAGATTTCCTTTCATCTCTCTGTCTCTTTTGTTGCAATGGACAATTAGTAAAGTATTTGTGTTAGTATACTTGATCAGACATTTACTTTCCTTGTAAGTTTGTTTTTTGTTTGAGATTCATAGGCTTACTTTAAAATGAGCCAATAAATGAACAGATTTTACTGAACATCCAGGATCAGGGATTTCCTGATGCCACTGAAGTCTTTGATTTTCTGCTATATCTTTCACGTTATATGGTTTGCTACATTATTTGTGCACTCAGAACTGCCCATGACCTTAGTGGGAGCTGTTCAGTAGGCAAGGAATACAGGATTAGGCCCCTAACTAACATACTTTCTTGTGAGTCTCAATGTGAGAGCTTGCTAATGAGATACAGAATCCCCAGATATAATGGGAAGCACTTCTTTATATTTTGATTGCATTCCCATCTTCAGTAATCTTCTGTCTCATATATGTGACTTTTCAGTTGTGATGCTGGACTGGTAACATCTCATTTTGACATGTTTAGACATTTTGGTGAGCTTATAGGCAGCATGCCTAGTCTGAGAGCAGAATTTATCAAGTCAAAAGGAAGTGACTAATCCTGATTCTTGAATTTTGCATGTGTGCCCAGAAATATGACACCAGACATAGTTCATCATCAGTCAATCAGTAATTTTTTCTCCAAGTAAAACAACCCCATATTTTATTGTACAATCATCTGTATTTGCAGTAAACTTGTATACAAGCATCCCCATATATTTGTAATATGAACACCCACCCCCTCAATGACTACAATAGAACCTACCATAGTGGGTTTTACCTTAGTATCTGCAGTGGCATTGCTTCTGTTACTCCCTTTCCTTTCAAACTTGCTTTGGAAACCAAACTGAGCTGCCCATCAACCAAAACCCCTGTAATTTACACGGATGCTCCTGTATTTAATTGCAACATTGGCAACTAACCTCCCCTGCAACAGATGTTGAAGATGTGATCCAAGGACCTTGTTTTCTCTTTCTGCCTCCATACCGCTTTTTTCCTGTTATAAATACAAAATTAAAATCCAAGGTTATATGATTTTATATTATTATATTAAATGATATTTAATATATGCTCTGTATTTCACACACACACACACACACTATATATATATATAATGTATTTATCTTAAATGATGGTATCTTTTTGCCTCCTTTCTCTGTATCTTAATTTTCCTTTCCTTAGGTAATTATCTGACAGCTTCACTGTATTTTCTGTCTCCCCTGCATCTCCCCAGTTTTTTGCTCTTATATGCATTTCCTTTCCTTTCCCCATGTCCTCCTCCCCTCTCTCACCTCCTGCATCTGCTACCTGTCAATACCCACCCATTCATTCAAGGTCACTCACTCGCACCTATTCTAGCATGTGTCCGCCTGTTCAGCACCTAAAAGCCCTTAAGCACCCAAAAACACACATTCACACATTTACATATATCCCTACCCATTGCAGATGCTTGTGAGGACTCTCACTTGTACATTCTTCTAAGCGGGAATGTTTTTATAGGTCCAATTTTGGGTTCCTCGCTCCCAGTCCTCCAGGTAACAGAGCACCAGCTCCTGTAACTTCCCATCCTTCCCCCTTTAAAGGAATAGCAATTTCAGAGCCAGAGCCAACATTTCTTACTACTTTTTCTTGCTCCAAATTCCTCCTTTCTCCAAGCAAGCAAGATAGTAAAACACCTTTGTGCATTCAGTGCCTTTTGGGTAAAATCAAGGGAAAGACACAAACTCTGCTTAGAAATAAGGATTGCCATTATTAGTAGGGAAGAATTCAGCCTGCCCTTTTAGTGATTACAGATGTTTGTTTCTGAGAGCCCAGCTCAAGGTTAGTTGAGATGTAGCTTTTTCCAAGCAGCCAAGGGTCAAATATACAGTAAACTATATTTACCCATATTGTTGCTATCCTGCAGCACAAATGGTTGCCGCTAAAGTGGGTGAGTATCCTGTCTACAGCTTTACAATATAAAATAGAGCCCTGTGCCAGCAATAGGCTTCACCTAAACATCCTTGGAGTGAATAAATCTAAGAAAAAATCCTAAATTCTCAGCCAAAGAGCAAACAAAAGCCTCCTGGTTCTTATATTTGCCTGGTTAGATTGTATGTGCTTTGCCTAAACTGGAAGCTCTATGGGCTATCAGTCATCTCTCTTCTCTGTGGTTGTATAGCATCTAGCACAGTGGGGTCCTGAGTCATGACTGGGCTCTGAGGCTGTGCCACCATGCAAGCACATGATAAGCAACACTCAGGCTTAATTTATATTGTCAACAGATTTTATGCTAATTTGAAGGTCATGAGCAACCAATAAGCATAAGGTTAGGCAACTGCTTAAGTACCTGGCCTCGTTACAATTGTTAGGCCATACTTAAAGCATAGGCTTAAACACTGCTGAATCAAGACTTAAGATAGATATCACTAAAGCGTCTCATAGTGGACCCAATCCTGCAAGCTCTTTCTTATGGGAGCAGTGAACAGTAGACCCAGAGTGCATCTACACATGCATTTGATCTGGGATCATAGTGGACCCCTCCTGCCCACTCCTTTCCTAGCTCATGTGGCCCTACACCAGCCAGCTGGACCCCCACCAGGTCCATTTTAACTGGTGCCTAGGCCGGACCCGCACCCTGGTGGAGTGTGCCTTCAGCCACCTGAAGGCGGTGTGCACTCATTGCCTGCCTCAAGGATGTGAAGGCCAGCATCCCCCGGTCACCATTGCAGCCTGGATGCTGCGTAAGATCTGTGGGGCCTGGGGAGAGCTCTTCTACAACGCTTGGGCAGAGGAGGCACAGAGGGCAAAGGACGCCTGCCACTAGGAGTGCCAGCTGCAGTGGTGGCAACAGTGGTGGGCCTTCACCACTGAGGCCTCTGGTAAACCATACCCCCAGCAGAAGGGGCCAGGATACCGGGTGCAACAGGCGCTGCTGTAGGCCACCTGGATGGATGGCCACAGACCCCAGGCCCACCATGCACCCCTAGCACCATGCTCACTGCAGACATTGGAAAGCACTTTATTTCCCTCCACAAATACAGGCCCTTTCCTGCCCCCTTCCTCCTAAACAACAGGCCCCATCACCCTCCCTCCTGAACAACAGATCCCCTCCTCCCTCCATCCTGAACAACAGAATTCTTTCCCTCTCCCCCCTGACCCACAGAGCCCCACCACCAACCACCCCACCCACCACCAATAAAGCACCTTCTTCCCTGTGCGGACTATGTACAGTGCTCTGTGTGCCCTCCCATTGTGGGGGACAGTGGGCAAAGATAGGGATTCAGGGCTCCAGCTTGCTGGGAGGGGTGGTGGGGGGTGGAATCCCTGGGTTAGGACCCTGCCAGCTGAGTAGCCTGAACGGAGTCAAGGGTGCCCTATAGGGTGATGGGGTTTCCCTCCGTGTTGTCATTTCTTCATTGGGCACAGCTGTATGCCACTGTTGCATTCTGGGTTTTTTTTCTCCTTTATGCTGTTGGGATCACTGGGGTAACCCTGCACCTTTATTATTATATTAGGAGAGTGTTATAATCTGCCCGGTATTGGTATACTGGGCATTGTATGAAGTGTTTTATGTAAATGTGTTGTATGTGATGTAACCCCTTATGAAAACTGTTAACCCATGACTGCCAATTGTGTTGTTACTGGTCCATCAACTAGACCCTGTATTATCCGTGAGTGCCCCCTCTCCTTCAGGCCCTTCAAGGCACTGAAAGAGGGTCAGGGTTGCAGTCTAACCCAAAGGCCACAGGGAACCAGGCCTATGCATGGGTTTAGGGTTAATTAGAGTGGGTTTGGGTGAATTTATAACTGTGTATATATATTTGTATGTGTATATAAGTTGATAATTATAAGTTGTAAATTATTTATTAATATTAAATCTATACATAGTTAAGATTCACTGAATGTCCTGGCTCTCTGCTCTGTAGGAAGAGGAGGGGAGCTGCATACAGCTAGGCAGCCACGCTTCCCTCAGCATACCTGCAACCCACTGACCATCCCTTCATTTGGAGAGGGGATACCTTTCTATGTACCACCCGGGTTACAATTGAATTGCTGCATTTTGTCTCCCTCCCTCAGCTGTTGTTCTCTTCTTCCTTCCCTCATATCTCTCAAATGAATGGAAGGAAGGACAGATGCTAAAATTAAAGGGAGAAACAGAATGTGACTCTGGTGAATGCCAAAGCCCTTCAGAGCAATTTTTTAAGCTGAGCAGCTGTAGTTCTATGTCTTCCATCAGGTTGGGGTGAGATCAAGAACCAAAGAGAGCTTTAATAGACACAAGTCTGGTCTACAGCTCCTATAATCTGGTGTAAACCCACTGACTTGACTGCCTACTGATTTCAGTGGGGTTATGCTAATTTACGTGACATGAGGACCTGGCCTTACATTAACAGGAACAAGCACCAGTGCTGTCCCTGGCGGGGTGGGGTGCAAATTGGGGTGGCCGCCACAGGCCCTGCGCTTTTGGGGGGCCCCACAGAGTTGGGTGGAGTGGCCACGGTGATTCCACACTGCCAGTGGCTTTACATAGGGCTACTCAGCCCCCCCCTCCCCCTGCTGCCGCATCCACCGCCAAATCCGGCACCACTGGCCACTTGGCAGCCCTCCCCAGCCAAATCCACCACCGGCTTCCTCATGATAGGGCCCCGCACAGGCTGATTTGCCCTGGGCCCTGCACCCTGCTCAAGTCACCTCTGACAAGCACTGAAGTATCACTGAGAGGGGAGGTTTGGGATATTATTGCTGCAAACTCTATACACCTTGATACATTTGACAGGTTAACAAGACAAATATTATTATCCAAGGCAATATTGTTAGCCAAGGCATTGCCTGGCTCCTTTGAGATACTGAGAACTTTCTCGAAGTGCTGCATCTCTCCAGTTTCTGCAGCCATTTAGAGGAGAGAAGGGTTGAAACTTTTACCAATTTAACAGCTGTTTTCTTTTTAGCCTGTATCATATTACAGGCATTCTCCTGTTCGAGCTGGCAGTCAAGTTTGAAATTTATTGGGGAAATAAAGCAAATAATTGCAAGTATTACACTTTCTTAGTTTGTCCCCTGTGGACATTGGGTTTTTTATATGCTTCAAAAGTTCCACCCACTCTATCAGCTCACCCCTTTCCTGTCAAAGGGACAGTAACACCTTGACCCATGTTTCTCAGCTGATGGGTTGCAGCTCCTGAGGTTCACTAAAAGATAAGCAAGGGGAGGTGCAAAGCAGTGAAAAAGTACAGTCTAAGTACAGGAACTCTTGCTCCTCCACTCTCCCCTTACTCTTCTGTGTGGATGTGGGGAGAACAGTGGACGTGATATACCTTGACTTTAGCAAGGCTTTTGTATATGGTCTCCCACAACATTCTTGCAAGCAAGCTGAGGAAGTATGAGTTGGATGAATGGACTGTAAGGTGGATAGAAAACTGGCTGGATCATTGGGCTCAAAGGGTAGTTATCAGTGGCTTGATGTCTAATTCACAGCAGGTATCAAGAATGCTCCAGAGGTCAGTTCTAGGGCTGGTTTTGTTCCATATCTTCATCAACGATCTGGAAGATGGAATGGAATGTACCTTCAGCAAGTTTGCAGATGACACCAACCTGGGGGGAATAGTAGCTACGTGGAAGGGTAGGGCTAGGATTCAGAGAGACCTTGACAGATTGGATGATTGGACCAAAAGAAATCTCATGAAGTTCAGTAAGACCAAGTGCAGAGTCCTGCACTTAGAACAGAACAATCCCATGCATCACTACAGACTTGGGGACTGACTAGCTAAGCAGCAGCTCTACAGAAAAGGACTTGGGGGTTACAGTGGTCAATAAACTGAATATAATCCAACAGTGTGTCCTTGTTGTGGAGAAGGCTAACAGCATACTGGGCTGCATTCGTAGGAGTGTTGCCAGCACTGTTCCTAAGAATGCTAATCTTTCTGTGAAGCGGTTTGTGAAAATCATGCTCAGATTTTACTCCATCCTCATTGGAGAAGAGTCAAGAAGAATAGAAGTCAGTGGGAGTCCTGCTGATGAATGACTTGAGGATCTGGCCCAGGAAGATGTGGGTGATACTTACACACATGTGACTGAAGAGTAGGACATACCCCAGGGATTAGGGCCTGCCTAGAAAGAGGTGCTTTTAGATCATTAACCTGAGCTAGTTGATAAACCCTAGAGAATGTTCTCTGCTTCCTAATGTTCCTTCAATTAGAGTTTATTAATATAGGAAAACTTTTCAGGAAGAAATGCAAAAAAATGGCTAGATTAGATAGCAGAGATGGGTTTCTACTGCAAAATTCAGATTCAGCTTTTGAGTCTGAACTCCCTCTGAAAATGGTTGGGCCAGAGGTTTTACTGCTATCACCATACAGCTGGATTTTCAAGTGCCTACAGCCTGTAACTGGGGCCAGATTTTCAAAATAGCTTGCTACTATATGTAACACCCACACACACTTGGGGTTGTGTGTGGTAAAGTGTGTGATTGGTCGTTGTATGCTGTGTTTTTTTATGGGACTGAAAAAGAATCATCCCCCTCCCCCCAAATGTGTCCAGACCATTGTCTTAAGATTCCCTCCAGGGAACCTGTGAGACCAGTTTGCTTCTTCAGTGAAGAGCGAGGGGAGACTCCCCCCACCAGGGGAAGTAGGCTTTTCTGGCTCCCAATTCAGTTTTCAGTATTCAGAACCCCTGAGGAGGAAAAAGAGAGAGAGCCAGTCCAAGTAGCCTGACCCTTAAATAACATTTTTGACATCACTACAGGGCCCCAGTTAAGGAGCAATATTATTTGAACACTGGTAATGCAGACTAATCAATTTAAAGGTGGTTAGCCCTCTTGGTGAAGTGGCCAGTCACCAAACTGGTCCCACAGATTCCCTGGAGGGAATCTTAAGACAATGGTCTGGACGCATGGCAGGGAGGGAAGTGATGCCACTTCCACATGGTAGCTTTGAGGGGTTAACTGCAGTTTTCATCAGCATATTGCACCCCAAAGTTTCTAGTCCTAATCCAAACTCTGCATGGGCAGGAAACTGCAGTTAACCCCTCAAAGCCACCATGTGGAAGTGGAGATCAATGCTGCAGCTTCACACAGCGCAACCAGAGGCCATTTGCAATGCAGAAGGGCCTATGCTTTCTAGCAGCTCCCTGCAGCACAGTGGACCCATGGAACAGCTCATAGGATTCTCTGATGTGGGCCCCCCTCTCCAATGCATTGCTGAAGGATAGGTATAGGGGTGCAGGCCCCCCAAACTACCCTTTTGGGAGTCCCCAGACTGCTTGGGTATGAATAAAGCCTCCCCAAGAGAGTGCCACCTATAGACTTTGTTTTGTAGTTTATAGTATTTTAAAATTATAGTTAGTGTTTAGTTTTGTTTTTTCTTTATTCTTTGTAATAAATTTGAAAGTTGTGTTTACCCTGCTTGCAAGAGAAAGGTTGTTGGTTTTATTGGACACCCTAGTGATTCATTTAGTTTTTCCCAGGTAGACTGAGTGGGGGCTCAAGCCAAGGTAATATATGTTTAATACTCCAAAATTGAACCTGACCCTTGTTGCTGCTGACAGGTGCTCAGCAGAAGGGTTACATATATAAGCACCCAAGTTGGGGCCAGATTTTCACAAGTGCTCATCCCGCAAACCGTCCCACTGTGGCACTGATGGCCGGATTTCCAAAAGAGCTCAGCACACACATATCCAGTGTCCTGGGTACTTTCAGAATTCAGGCTGTGATTGTGGGTGCTGTGTGATTTTGAAAATCTTGCCCATCAGCCACAACTGGGTATTTTCAGTCTAGATCTTGAACTCTGGCTCCAAAATTGGGGCATGTTTGAAGCAGGAACAGATTTGTCTCTAATGCATCTGCTTTAGCGGTTGTTTGGCTAGCTGGAAATGCTTCTGTTCCAAGGGCCAAGTTTACAAAGAATCACATGGAAGAATTTTTTTGTTTATTGTTTATCAGCATCTAAATAGTGCAGAATGGCTTCAGTTTCCAGACCCTGTTTTTGTGAGTTCTTCTTATACTTACTATTTAATTGTAAAATTAGGCCTAAAATGAAGGGCTAGTTCAGGGGGGTGGCTAAGTACAGACAGTCAAAAAGCTCAGAGCGCAATCAATTCAATCTTTGCAGGTTAGTCTAAGATGCATAGATTGAGCCAATAAGCAAGTGAACAGACATGCACTTCTGATTCTGGAAATGCAGCTACATGCCTGCAGTGGCCCAGGCCAGAAGCTGGGGGACACTAGAGCACGCCTCCCTGCTCCACTGGAGCAGACAGCTTGGGCCAAGGCTAGCCTGCCCACCCTGCAAAGGGAGGGATTGTGGGAGGTGCAAAGCATCCCGGGATGCTGGAGGACTGTTAGTTGACTTCAATCTGGAGGGGAATCTGGAACAGATGTTCAATAAACAGATTTAACCTAAATCAGTTAAGTCTGATACTACATCCATCCAGGTTTATCTTAAACCTGTTTCAACCATTTTGAAAGTGGTTTATGTGCACTGAACTTCTGTTGTGTTACAGATTTGAACAGTTTCTGATCACTTATACCAGTTTATGTGTAATTTCTATCCCTTCCTCCATGTTTCATGGAAGCGTGACTTCTGTTTTCTTCTAGTTACTAGATTTCTTGGCATGTACCATGAGTTTTTCTGCTTGCTTATGTGTTTTCCAGCCCATGTGCTTTCTGTTTGCTAATAGTGTCCTTTTATTCCATAATCTATCTGAGGAGTCAAATGGTGTAATCAGTACTGAGTGAATTTTGCATAGGGTAACTCACCATCTATGCAAGCTAGGCTGTATACAAAGAATTGTATTAGTTTCACTTATATTCAGTAAATCACAGTATCAAATAGCTATGAGTCAATTATTATTCTCACAAAAAATGTTTATCTGTATTAGTTCATCATCAAAACTCAGCCCACATTTCTACTAGAAATGAATTAAACTAAACTTCTGTATCTGAACTACCTGAAACGTGAGAGAAGTTTGGATCCAGAGCTATGATCCAGCACTTTATGACCAACCCTTAGCTCTGTAGCATACCGTACAAATGCCTCAATCTGAATACTCCAGAACTTTTGGAAGGTTCAGTTCCATTCCGAATGTTGAGGCTTCACCAGAGGAGAGTGTGCTGCCATGTGCTACTATTCATAAAGAACTTCCAAAGATTTAGAGTTTCAGATTTGGTTTAAATCAGCATCCAAAGGTCTCCAGCTATCTGCCTAACTACCTATATTTGTATTCATTTGTATAACTAAGATGCCTGTTACCACAGTAGCTGTGCTTTTCGAAAACTGATGCAACCATGTCTGAGTATACCTTGTCCTCTTTCATCTGAGAATTAGGTGAGAAATCTCCCACAAGGAAGTTTTTGAATTCTTCTTTGATATTTCTTGCCCTTTCTGGACTAGGAGCCAGTGGAAATTGACTTTCTTAGTATGCCTGTTTGTGTTTGAGATTATATTAAATTAAACTGTTTTCCAAACAGGGTTAACACTTCTCTAGCACAGGCTAGGGTAAAATGTTTAGCATTTAGGGTCAGGTTTAGATAAAATATTAGAATATTACCATTTTAAATTGTGACACTATTGGATTAAACAACAGTGCAAAGTTCTGGCAAGCATGAAAGGAGGAAGGTAAAATGGTCGTACCTCTCCCAGGTATCCCTACACCCACTCCTCCAGTTGGCAAGTGGGGGGCAACATTCCGGTGCCCCCTTTAAGTTGGCACCTGGAACTGGTCCCATTCTGCTTCCCCTCCCATCCCCAGTTACACTACTAGTAGTCAACTCAATTAATAAGATCTTCAAATCATGTAAAGTAGTAGAGCCTTGTAAGTAAAAAGCCAAAGAAACTACTCATGAGAAGCGGTTTGTGAAAATCATGCTCAGAAATGCAACTACTCAAGAAACACTCCCAGGCAATAAATGGTATGGTATCTATACATGGAGGTACGTGGGAGCAGATTTGCTTCTCCTAGCAGCAAACTTCTCTCACGTCCTGCAACCCTGCAATGGGCCCCTGCCACCACCAGGGGGAGCTTGAGGCTCCAGCCACTGCTGCCAGCAGCCATCTTGAAAAGACAGCCCAGCTCCCTGCTTCCTGGCCAGCTGCTTTCCTGGCCAGGAGGAGCATGCACAGTGCAGGGACAGCAGGTATCAGCTGTCTCATTGCTACCTTTGCCTCTCTACGCCACAGCTGCTCCAGCCCCAACTTCTGGCAGTGATGGCCAGTGTCCTGGACTTCTGCTGGCCACCATGCTTGCCTTGGTGGCCCACCACACTGACCGATCACTGGCCCATGGCTGTCTGGGCCCTACTGGCTCCCCCATGGGCAGCAACTGCCTGCCCAGGCACACTGCACCATCCCAGGGCCACCGTCACTGTGCAGCTGCCATCTAGACCCTGTCCTGGTATTCAGACCCCAGCAAGGATGATGATGACATGCTGCTGGACACCACCACCATGGCTGCCCTCACCCTCCTGGGCCTTCAGCCCCACCAACTCTGGGCCCACTGGGCCAGCCAGGACTGGTGCCTGCACATCATCTAGGAGACCTGGGATGATAAGCAGTGGTTGGAAGCATTCAAGATGACCTGGGCCACCTTTCTGGAACCCATGAAGCAGCTCCCACTTGCACTTGGAGCCACAGAACACTGCCATGTGGCTTCCCCTCCCCAGAGCCACCCGGCTGGCCCTCACCTTCCTGAAGCTGGCCACACCTGCCAGCCTCTATGTGGGCCATCTCTTTGGCATGGGCAAGGCCACTGCTGGGGAGGCTGTCCTGGAGGTGTGTGGCACCCTCCAGGACATGCTGGGGCACGCCATGCTCTGGGTGGTGGTGATAGGGTTCTATGCCCTGGGCTTTCTCCAGTGCATTGGAGCCCCAGACGGGACCTACATCCCCATCATCTGTCTTCCCCATGGTGACTGCCCCTACTACAGCCAGAGGGACTTTCACTGTGTTGTGCTCCAGGCCGTTGTTGACCACTGCAGTACCTTCACTAATGTGAATGGTAGCTGGGTAGGCAGTGCCCATGACGTCTGCATGTGTTGGATCTGTCCTGCCAGCCATGGTGCAGAGTGGGTGCTTTGTTCCGGGGGTGCCAGACATGCCACTGGGCTGGTCCCACCCCTCCTTACTGGGGATCTCACCTACCTGCTCCTGCCTTGGCTCATGCAGTCCTTCACCAGCCAGCTGAACTGCCACCAGGCCCATTTTAACCAGTGCCTGGGCCAGATGTGCACCCTGGTGGAGTGCACCTTCGCCCACCTCAAGGGATACTGGTCCACCCACCTTGAGTTCACCAAGAACAACATCCCCAGGTCATCATCGCATCCTGCATGCTGCATAAGATCTGTGAGGCCCAGAGGGAGCTGTTTCATGAGGCCTGGGCGGAGGAGATGCAGTGGGTGGAGGACACCTGGCATCAATAGCTCAAGCTATGGGGGCAGAAACAGTGCCCCTCCCCCCTGCCGAGTCACACACCCAGCAACAGGGGCAGGGGCACTGGATAAGAGACACTGGCCAACCACCTCCTCCTGTACTCCCTGCTAGAGCCCGCTTGGACCGCTGCCCAAAGACCTCCCCCTACTCCCACCCCCACCCAACACCATGCTCACCACAGACATGTCTCAGAACAACAGTTTTTATTCCCCTCACATCAAACAGACCCCCTCTCCCCATCCCTCCCCAACAAACAGGCTCCGCTCTCCCCTTTCTCCCCAAGAACAGAGCCCCTCCACCAGCCACCTCACCCATCAACAATAAAACACCCTCTTCCATGTGCAAACTATTTACAACAATGTGGTGGTTTGTGTGGCCACCCTCCAGAGATGGGTGTTTCTGGGGTGGGGGCATCTATGGGGCAGAGCCCAAGGATGGGCAGCCAGCACTCCAGTGCACACACCACAGAGAGGTTGGCAGGTGTGGGGTTCACCCAGAGGTGATGGCAGCTGCTGGTCCCCCAACATGGGCAGCTCCCCCTCCAGCAGCCAGTGTTCAAAGCCAGCAGAGCCGACACATGGTCCTGGGCCCTCTGCAGGCAGCTCCGACTCCTTGCCCACATAGAGTCAAGGGGATTGGTGGTGCTGGTCCCAGGTGGGGGGTTGGGTGGCAGGGGACCCAGGGCAGGGGGCAGGGCCTGGGACTCCTGGTCCGTGGAGGTGGCACTGGACCTTTGCCCAGGCCCATGAGGGGGCCTGCTGCTAGGCAATGGGCTGCTGCAAGGGTTCAGGTGGGGCTGTGGTCAGGGGTAGGGCAGTGGGCAGCATGAAACCAACCACCAAGGCCAGGACAGTGTCCAACACCCAGTGGTCATCCTCTGTGGCCTCCACTGCCCTGGCCACAAGCAGACTCTTCTCTTGCAGGGCCTCCATATGCTCATGGTCCAGGGCCAGGAACTGTACCCAGAATTCTTGGTCCACCTGGTTCCACGTGTCCTCATGGGTGACATTCTCTACCCACCAGGCCCACACGTTCACCAGACAGTCCAGGAGAAGGGTACAGTCCTGGATCCTCCTCCTGCAGAGCTGGCACATCTACAGGGCCCCAGACATGGGCAGCAACAACCCTCAGCCTGAATCCCAGCTGCTGCCAGCTGCAGCTTCTCCCCTACCTAAAGCCTCAGGTCCTGCAGAATAATGAGAAATAAGCTATTTGTGAGCGTTTGCAACATTTCTGAGATAAGATGCTCTGTACCAGGGGCCGTAAGGTGCCCAGCCTCAAATCACGGGTTAGGCATGCATGAATGCCCAGGGACCATGGTAAGTTGGGCGGGCAGGCCGAGGCCCAGGCGGCCACTGGCTGAGCCCCCATGCCACTTGCTCCCCAGGGGCCGCTAGGCTGCTGGGTGCTGTCTGTGTGTGGACAGCCTGCCCCCTTCACCCCATTCCCAGGCCAGGACAGGCCAGGCTCCTGGCAGCACTTGCTGCCACAGCTCCAGACCCCACCCCACTGGCCTTCTCATCCTGCAGCCCAGCTCCTGTCCTGTACTGCCAGAAAGCCCACATCGCCTGGGCTCAGAGGGCATGGGGCCCCAGATGACTGGGTTGAAGAGCTGTCTGTGCCCTTGCCCTCCCCGTAGGGGGTTCTCCAGGGAGGCACCCTGGAACCAGCCCACCCCCCCACCTCACACTGGCGCTGTGCTCTGAGCATGTCCTTGCTGCATGTTCCCTGGGTGCTGAGCAAGAAGCTATTTGCACAGACCGAGGGCTGCCTGACCCAGTACATCCTGCTGCTGTTGATCACCATGGTGCTCCGGGCAAATCTTCACACCTGGAACAGGACTGTGAGCTTTGACAGTGCAGGGGGCAAGCCTGGGCTGACCTGCAACCTCCACCACTGCCTGGAGTGCTACCTGTGGCTGTGCTACATGTCCCTGCCCTCCGCAGCCAAGGAGGACATTGCCACCAGCATCAATGCATTTCTTAGCATGTGAGAGGCCTGTGCCTGCCTATCTCTGGGGGAACAGGCTGCTCAATAAAATTTCTTGCCATCTCCCACCTCCCTGTCGGGGGTGGGGAACCTGGGACCACAGGAACACAACTGGCCTGGGCAGGGAGTGGGGGCCAGGGCCGGGGCCAGGGCCAGGGCTGGGGCTGGTGTTGGGCTCAGTTGCTGGGGCTGGAGCTGGGGTGGGGAGGGTCCTCCCCCCAGTGAAAGGCTTACCATGTGGGCTGGGCAGGTGTGCCTAGTGGCTCCAGTGGGTTCTGGCTGGTGGTTACAGCATGTGGCTCCCAGTGTTGTCTTTGGGCAGAGGGATGTGGTGTGTGGGTGCCCAACCATGGGCCTCCCCTAGGGAGGAGCTGGTGCAGCTCGTACCTGGAGGTGACATGGTCAGCCACACCTCATGGCTGGAGCTGAGCCTGAGACTGCTGAACTGTTGGGGCAAGTGCTGGCCAGCGCTCCCTCAGCTGCTGGTGGAGGCTAGGGGTGGGGAGCTCAGCAGGGCAGGCTACTGGTACTCAAGGGGCCCTCCCCCAGTGACACATCACCAAAGGTGCCAGGCTGGAGTGGGGGCTTGGACAGGCTGCCCATGCTGCTGTACACAGCATGGCTGTGGCTTGGGTCCTGGGGCACAAGGATCTCTATCAACTGCCACATAAAGGGCATGGAGTTGTGGGCACTCCCCAGCTGATGATTGTAGTTGGTCATAGTGACCAGCGTGACCACAAGGGCTTCACCTTTATATGGCACTGCTGTGCCGACTGGTTGTGCTGGTGCTCCCGCATCTGGCCTGACAGCCCCTTGTAGACATGGGCATTGGAGCACTCACCCCATGTGAACTGGAGCTGTACTTCAGCCTCACCCCACAGCACCACAAGGTCTCCAGTTTTTCTGTGACCAGTTGGGGCCCCAGGTGTTGGGGTGTGTGGCGGGCCAGTAGGGGGCACTCCTGGGTTGAGCCGCCCACCTCACTGCGCCCAACCACCTTCCAGGCTCTGAGTGCCCTCCCTGGGGTGCCTCATGTCTCGTCGACCCCTTCCCTGGAGCACACCCGCTACCCTGGGGTTCCTGCTGCCACCATCCAAGGCTCTGGACTCAATTCTGGCTCTGCGCACCTTGGAAAACACAGGCCTGATCGTCCAATGGGTACTAGACCCAATACAGGCACTTGGGGCACTTCCCCAAGTCAGGGGCTTAATAGGAAAGTCTCCCTTAGTCCACAGACCTAAGGGGCCTCCTAGGCATAATTTAGACTCACCCCTCAATAAGTCTCCCACACCGGTCACAACGGAGAACTTTACTGATTACAGCGGGTAGGGTGAAAACAGGGTAAAAGGTAGAGCAGTATCAGCAATATCAGAGGAATATCAGAGGAATCCCATAGACCAAACCAGCAAGGCTGAGGTAGCCCTTTTGATCACGCATCTGAGTTACTGTAAGCTAAATATCTAGTTGGATCTCGAGTAGCTTACTCACACGCATCATCCAGAGGTGGCTGGAGTTTTCCTCTGGAGGCAGGTCACTCTTTGAGCATGCGGTTATGAGGAGGGAGCCTGTTTCAGATTTACCTGGGTGACCGCATGGCTAATGGCTACCCTTCTTCCTGGACCGGACCTTTTTATAACCTCTCTGACCTCAGCAGCCCAGTCCAATCGAAGCTGCCCGTGCTGGGCACTCACCCACGAAGCTGCCAGTGCTGGCCACTAGCCAGCCAATTTAAAAAGCATCACGGGTCACCTGGGCCAGTGAGCAGGGCTTTTCCCTCCCCCTCCCCAGGTGACCAGAGAATCCACATCCGAGGCACCAGGCTTTTGTTATGTAGGCAGGGAGGAAGATCCCCCTCCCTGAGGAATTCAACACCAGCCTCTCACGCTGGCAGAGAGATTTCTGGAGAGGGACACAGACGGTGGCATTTCTGCCACAGGGTGTAGTATGGGTGATAATAATGCCATTGGGCCTTCTGCACCAGTTCTCTGGGCCTCTGTGTAGCTGTCCCTGTGCTGCCAGACCCATGCAGCTGCCTGCAGCACCCAGCACAGGGGTACAGTGTGAGACTGGGTGCCGCACAGTGAGGTGTTGTGCCATAGCACCTGCAGGCTCTGAGCAGGCTGCTAGGGGTTACCTATGGAGCTAGTCTGAGTAGCCAGGAGCTGCCTGCAGCTAAGCCAGGGTCCTGACAAGCTTGGCAGGAGCCTTCAGAAGCCTGCAGGCCTAGACAGCGTGGGCCTGGCAGCCGCATGGCACTATGGTGCCAGGCAGAAGTGCCGGGGTGTAGGCAAGCTGGCACAGCTGGCCTGTGGTCTGCACACGGGGACACAGTGGCCTGGTATGGCCTCAGAGTCTCTGCTGTTGTGCCCCAGGGCTCACTGTACCTGCAGGCTTTTAAGGGCCTGGGGCTGGGGTGGGCATAGAGCCCGCCCAGTCCTGGGGCAGAGGAGGCTCCTGGCCTTGGAGCCCTGGGGCTAGCCTGAGGCTGGCCCCCTAACAGTGGGGCTGACTGGGAGCAAATTTGCTCCTGTTTGGTGTCTACATGTGTGTTACTTCAAAGTAACTACTCACAAGTAAATCTGCTACTTGCATTTGCAGGTAGCAAATTTACTCACGTGTAGCAATTTTTACTGTGCAGTAAGCATTTGCACATGTAGACATGCATGCTTACTGTGCAGTAAACGATGCTACTCCACAGTAAAGTATTTTGTGTAGATATACCCTGTGGGGAACTTTATGCTGCCACTACCACTCTGTGGAGTAGAAGTTATCTACTCTCTGGATAACTTCAGTCTTCAGAACTGTAAGCCTGGGAGCTTTCATGAACACTGAATTTACACATACAAAAAGAAACACTAATCATGCCAGACAGTGAAGGACCTACATTTTAATAAGCAGCAATTTAAGGTATCTTTTAAAGAGTGAAAATCTCTAGGTTCAATATCTAGAAGCATTTTAATGCTGTGGGAAGCTTACTATCTGACTTAAAGAGCAAAATAGAGTCTGAATATTGTGGAGACACATGCAGTCGGCACAAGCTAAAAATGTACATGTGAGTGCCCTTCAAAGTATGCAGTAATTCTTCAAGACAAAGTGAGAAATAGGGCTTTCTCAAAAACAAAGACTGAGTTCATTTTCTCAAACATCCTTCAGTCAGTGGCATATTTAGCAAGGAACCTGTTTTTACCAAATTAATGAAAAGCCCCGGTTCAGTCCCCTGCTTCCAAACAGTTACAGGGACAAAGCAGCTCACTTGCATGTTTGTTTGCGTGGGTGCACATGAACATAGCTTAGCATGCTTGTGGGATTGAGGTCAGATCAAAAAAACTGATCCAGGCTAAAAAAAATCCTGGAAATCTTTGGGATTAGACATCATGGCAGGGTCTAAATCCAGTCTCTTTTCTCCATAGCTTTCCCCCAGTTTAGCAGATGAGTGTGTATATTCTCTACCTACATGGGGCGATTATGATTGCGGTGTTCATTCTTCACAGAATACTCTAGTTTAGACATTTCATTAATGTTTGTTGATATATTGCTCACTATTGTTTCTTTTTTATTGAAATTCTATGAATTTAGCACTGTCAACAAAGAGCCACTAGGATACCTATCATATCCTTCAATCTGTGATGATATTACATAGGAATTCCTATACTGGAATAGCTTGGTAATCCTTCTTATGATTTGATCTGTTTCCCTTACTCTCCCTTAATTCACCCCCCAGTTCCTTAAAATTGTTTTCCCTGATTCTATCCCTACATTCATGGAATCATAGAAATGTAGGGCATGAAGGGGCCATCAGAGGTCATATAGTCCAGCCCCCTGCCTGAGACAGGATCATCCCTATCCAAACCACCCCATACAAATCTTTATCTAATCTAGTACTACAGCTACACAGTCAATTCTGTCACAAAACCTAACCTGCCATAGGTAAAGCAGGGCAACAACAGTGACTAGTGTCTTGCCGCTGTAAAGGTTGTTAGACTCTGCTGAAGAAATTCAAGGAAGAGGGCCATGCCCCTCAGTACACAGGAAGGCAAACATCCCTACTGTCCAGACAAAACGTTGGGGGTTGGCTGTTCTTGTAATACCATCCTAACAAGTGTAATTGCAGATACCTTTGTGATTTATGTACCTAATATTTTTTTAAATTCCTATTTCTCTAGAGGTAGGTGCTACATGGGATCATTTATATTTCTCTTCCAGCAGGGTGCCCCACTTTAATGCTATTTTGACTTTAAATATACCCATGTGGGTTGAAGAGGCTGTCGTTGCTGTACATAGATTGGCCACAGGGGGGTGCATCTAGACGAGCATGGTCATGCGGTATGTGGCGCTGCAAACACCTTTGCAATGCCACATACCGCACAGTCCAGAGTTGTCCGTGCTGCAAGGGCATGCTGCCCAAGCATGAGCTGCTCCATTTTCGGGGGTTTGTTCCATGGTTATTTTTGACCCCTGGATATCCAAGGGTAAAAAAGAAAAATGCAGAAAAAAACCCAAAGTTGTGCATGCTCAGGCAGGATGCGCTGCTAAAAAGCAGAGCTGGGCCTCTTGGAACCATGCTGCAGCTGCCGGCAAGTCTCCGCCTGGCAGGATCACTATAGCTGCAGCTCCAGGAGGCCCTCAGGACCCCAGGTAAGGCTGTGGCCAGCACAGTCCTGGCCCCAGCCTTCCCTATACCACCTGGGGCAACTTGCCGCATGCCAAAGCACACGTGACATGGGTATTCCCTGGGCACAAGAAGTGGCAGCGCAAGGTGTGTCACCGCTACATGACCCAGGGAACCAACCATCTATGCACGTCTGGACTGCACAGGGCTTGCTACAGAGTGACTATTCCTCTTCCTATTCCTCTTCCTATTTCTATGGAAGGATAGGACCTTGATGTGCAAGGTTCTCAGTAGAACTGCACAGGAAACGTTTTTCCTGTCACTATGAAACTTTTCTTGCTTTTGCAGTAGGATGAAAACAAAATCTTCCAAACTTTCTTCACAAGAAGTGATTCTAAACTAGCCAATAGCCTGCTGTGCCTGATTCAGGCCGAAGACTTGGATCTCGGTGTCCAACATCTTAGGGGTGTGCCTGACACACCAGTTTGTTCTGGAGTTAGTGTCTCTCTCATTTTGACTAGAAATTCTATCCTAGAGCTATGAAAGCGTTCTTCAAAAAGGCTGTTTCAGAACAAAGGCAGACAAGGTTCCTTGCGTGAATTTGATATCTTTTATTAGACCAACCCAAATGGTTGGAGAATAGTTATTAAGCAAGCTTTCGGGTTCAAAAACCCTTCGTCAGGCTAAGGAAGCTTCAGCAGTTGGTGTGTGCTCTTCCTGGATGGAATGAAAAGTAAAGAAGCCAGGGGCTGGGCTGGGGAGTCAGTTGCCAGGCAGATTGTAATGTATCAAAAATCCAATGTCTATGTTTAGTCCATGATCTCTAGTATCCAGCAGGTTGATGAAATGGAGCTCATAGGCTCGTCTCTGGGAAGTGTTGTGTAAGTTTCCCTTGAGGATCAGGACTGAGAGATTGGAGAGAGAGTGGTCCTCCTGTGAGAAATGTGCCCCCACCGGTAATTGAGTGTTTCTGTCTTTGATGGATTTCCGGTGTGCGTTCATTCTGGTGCACAGTTGTTGCTTGGTCTCTCCTACATATCTTCCATCAGGGCATTTGGTGCATTGGATGAGGTATATTACATTTCTGGAGGTGCAGCTGTAAGATCCAGGGATGCTGATGGCTCTGTTGTGGGGTGTAGTAATAGTGGGGGTGGTGGGGATGTGTTGGCAGGTTTTGCATTTCTTGTCCTGGCACGGTCTGGATCCTTTTGGTGCATTCTGGGCTTGAGGAAGTTTGCTTCTGGTGACAAGGTTGGCGAGGCTCGGCGCCCGTCCGAAGGCCAGGATGGGCGGCCCCGGGAAGATCCCTTCAAGAATAGGGTCTCCCTCCAATATAGGCCGCAATTTCCCGAGGATTTTCCACACAGGTTCAAGGGATGGGTGATACGTCATAACCAGCGGTGTGCGATTTGTGGGTGTTTTTCTTCTGTACTGCAGCAGTTCTTCACGTGGTATCCAGGTGGCTCTTTCAAACATGCGATCTACCTCTCTGGAGGAATGTCCTTGCTGGGTGAAAGCCGTTTTCAGATTGGTGAGGTGGCAATCCTGGGTGTTCTCTTCAGTACAGATGCGGTGGTATCTGAGGGCTTGGCTGTATATCACAGCTTTTTTGGTGTGTTTCGGGTGATTGCTGGTTCTGTGCAGATATGTATGCTGGTCTGTGGGTTTCTTGTATAACATGGTCTGTATTTTACCCTTCTGGATACTGATCATTGTGTCTAAAAAGGGGATGTTGGTGCTGGAGTATTTTAAAGAAAGTCAGATGGAGGGATGGTGACTGTTGAATTTCTGATGGAACTCAATCAGAGATTGCAGGTTCTCACTCCAAATGATGAAGATGTCATCGATGTATCTTAGGTATAGTAAGGGTTTGATGGTGCAGTTCTTGAGGAAGTTTCAGAACAAATGCATTTTCACACAGAACTTTGGTTTCAGCAAATAATCAACATTTTTCTGATGGAAACTGTATTTGACAAAAGAATCCCTAATCAGCTCAAGTTCCAAGACATTAGCAGAGGTCTCACAGACATCATCATTATCAACTAAGCCACACCACTTCCAGAATAGGATCTGGAGGAGACAAGAGTTCGTGGAACACAGGACGCTGCCACTTAGAAGTTAATATCACTGGTGAAGTAGTTCATATTATGGTTTATTTTTAGATCAGCCACAAGAGGGCTGATGACAAACACTCAAGCAGTTCTGCCTTTTTTGTGCAAAAGAAGTGCCGTCTAAAAATCAGTATGTACATTTTCGGGTGAGAACTCTTTGGGCTTCCTTCTATGTCTCTGCTCTGGTAATGTGTTTTTCAAAACCGACAACTACAGTGTAAGGCCTCTCATGAAATGTTTTCAGACATTAAGATGATCAGGAAGAGTATAGAAGAGGCTGAAGTCAATTCTGCTTTCTAGGAGATAGGGATTAATCAGCTATAGGAAATTTTCTTGCACAGGAGGAAATAATTACATCTCAGGGTTGGTGACTTAAATCTACAGAATAAGAATATTCAGAGTTAAAGATTGAAGCACTGTCTTTATATCCCTTTGCTGAGGTCAGGGCAGCTCGTAGATGAATTTCAGCACTAGGGCTGCCTAGCTATGTGCTCAGAGGTGGTGGGGGCGCCATTTTAATTAGAGCAGTTTCCAGACAGCCGCTCTAAATAAAACAGTTTACTGTCACATGTATTAAGTGACTGCACATTTCAAAATGGCTGTGGGATGCTTTATTTAAAGCTCATTCACAGAGGAATGTGTGGGGGCTTAATGCACGTGATAGTGAGGGGATGCTAGAGCTTTCTAATTAGAACACAGAGCAGATTCGATTAATTGAGTCTGCTGCACTGTATTCTAATTAGAATGTGAACAAGCACATCTGTAGGCCCCCCGCACGTCATATTACATCATGCAAATCACAGTGTAACCGGGCATGATAAGGGAAGAAAGGAAATCTTAACCTCTTTGCTTCCTGCTTTGTGTGGGCATGTCAGACCTGTGTTTGTGTTAATATCATGTGACAGTAGTTGGGTTTTGTTGTTAATTAGAATGTACAAGAAAATGCCTAAAAGTCTCAGGAACTATAAAGAAACTTGCCACAACTCTAAGGAGTTGTTCCACATTAACTTTCTAAGTATCATGGGTCCACTGGTGCAGTCTTCGAGCAAATGTTTATTAAAAAAACTTTAAATCCTGCATAATGCTGTTTATGGTAACACTATCACCAACCCAAACTGTCGTCTCCCCTCCTCCCTCCCCCCCGATTAGCACTGTCTTTAAAATGAGATTGTAGAATTAATAAGCATTGGGTCTTGTTTTTTAATTTTGGAGTCTTAAGACTTGGGGTTCATGTCCTCAACTTTATGTCTGTTATACAGAAAGGAAGAAGTATACTTTAAAAAAAAAAAAAATTTCAAGATTTTCCTGAAATCACATGACTCCAAGAGCCTAGAGCCTTTAGAAAATCCTAATAACATGAGATTGGCAATGGAACTGCAAATGTTTGCAACGGCATAAGAATTCGGGAGTACTTGGGTCCAAAGATTTGGACAGGAACTGTCTCTCATCATAATATCCTAGATTTTAATTAGAACCATGGATAGATCCAGATAGGAAAATACAATGCAAAATGACAGCAGTGCAAACGCTGGAAGTGAAAACAGTGGAGAGAAGGACAGCAGTGAGGGCAAGTGAGAAATATTCAGGAAGAAATAAGAGTGTTCCCCAGAGTTATGGTTAGCAGTAAAATGCACAGAAGCACAAATATTATGTGAAGAAATTGATACAAGAGAGGACTGTAACATCAGGTACACAAGTAGACTGGAGAGAAGATGAGATGGAATGCAAGAGACTGGAAATAGAGACAAGGAGGCAAAAAATTGGAATGAAGAGCAAAGTTCCTGAAAAGTTAAGATAAATAATATGAAATGTTTCAAATATGTAGGTAATCAGGGGTCAGTATGGGACACAAATAAAGGTTTAAGAGAAGGTCAGAGTAATTTATAGATCAAAGTTACTAAAACTTTAAATGAATTCTCTAGAAAGGAAGGGTCAGACAGCTAGGAGGGGTGAGAAGGGGAGATGAGACGTTAGATATCAGAGACAGATAAACATGTCTCAGGGTAATTGATTCAGGGATAGGGTCAGACTTAAGGCCACACAAGATCCATTGCAGAATTCTGAAGGAGGCAGCAAAAGAGGGGAAACCTTTTAGCAGATAGATTGTTTAGAAAATAGAAAAGGAGCAATGGACTGCTGAGGAGATACAGAGAAGGTGGGGCAAAACTCTTCTTTGGGGTCCAGATTTTCAGCTGAGTAGCCTAGATGACTTGAACAGAGATATACTGAAGATAGTGGGAGGGGAGAATAAGAGGTTCTTAGTTTTGGCCTCCAAAGACACAAGGTTGCCATATGCAACTGAATTAATATAAATATGTTAGTGTATTTGATGAAGAGATTAAAGCAGTGGTCAGCAACTTTTTTGTAGCAGCGGACCAGAATGACCTGGTTCAGGTCTGAGGCAGGGAAGTACTAGGACCTGGCTGTCACTGTTGCCAAATGCAACTGCTTCTTTTTACCACTTAGTCGTGGCACAGGCAAAACTTCCCAATGCCCAGGCATGGTACAGATACAGATGAAGACCTCTGTTGTCAAAAGATGTCCAAACCCACCCCTTTCCCAGGTCCGTGGGCTGAATCCAGCCCATGGGCCATGCGTAGAGGATCCCTGATTAAAGGAAAACCAGAAAAGTGTGGCAATAGGAACGACTTGAAAATATCATGAAGAATGGTGTGTACCAGTAGAGTCCAACACTATTACTCATGTCATGACATCTTATTTTTCAGTTAAATTGGGTGAAATTCTGGTCTCACAGCCGTTTATGGTAAAACTCTCTTTGACTTCCTTAGGACCATGACTTTACCTGATAAGGCAGGCAGAGTAAATGAGTCAGAAATTGACCCTCTAATTATATAAAAGAAACTCATAGCTATAAAAGAATGGGAAAAATAGCAGAGGGAGAGCAGAACTCTAAAAAGATTATGAGAGAGAATAACTACTCAGAAGGTTTATAAACTTAAAGTCAATTGAAGCTTTTCATTCTTGAGAATTTTTGAGGATCAGGTAACTTAAAGTTTATGTTAACAGACTTAGACCAATGCTAGGCTTCTATTTAAAAAAAATCTTAGCTTTAATGCATAATAGTACATTATGTATGATAGTATCCTTTGGGCAATTGTTTGGCTTACTGTCAAGCAAAGAGGAAAAGGGCCTTGCATTTTAGTTAGGGAAAGGTTGGACAGAATGTCTTTGTACAGTGAGTGGTCAACGTGTGTGGCATTAAATACCAAAGGCACAATGGAAGCAGACAGTATAAATAAAGTTTAATAGAAACAGTGCAGGAAAGAAAATATTTTGGGTGCAGCTGCCAATTTAAGATGGGCAGTGGAAGGATGTTATATATACCACTAGACCTCCCATCTCCTAGTAAAAACTTTAGTAAAAATGTTGCATATAGCAGACTCCAAAAAGACAGCTGCAGAGTTGTACTATTCAAAGATGATCATTCTCGGTTTTAGCTATGCAATTGTGAGTAAAAAGAGCAAGAGATGGGTAGCTAGCATATTATCTGTCCCCAGCTGTTAAAGGGAATCATTCATGCCCCAATCCACTACATAGATTTCACATTGTTTGAAAAAGATTGTTGTACAGAAGATGAGCAAGTGATTTTCATCTGAGCAATGACAGTTGAGGGCCAAGGTGTTTAACTGATGTGTGATTTATGAATGATTCCCTACTTTGGGGTAAATGGAACTAGCAACATCATGTTTGTAAAGGCTGGTGTGCATTTAGTCATTATGGACAGAGCCTTCCCTGACAATCTATGTCCTACAGTGTTCAGGTCACTTGGCTTACTGTGGGGTAGGGTTTGCTATTGGAGCTCTCCTTTACCTTTGCATTAAGATGACAAACAGTTATGGTGACACACATGGGCAGATCCCAGATGTATTGAAGAGGCTTGCAGCACACTGCCCCTCCAACCATGGCAGGATGGAGGGGGATGGGTGATACCAAGGAGTGGGGGAGAGAGCAGGCACATGAAAAAAGGGTGGACCAGACCCCCATTGACATGACTGTACTCCAGCTGTGGGCTGTAGGGAGCAGCTGCTGGGTAAGCCAGGCTCAGCCAGGGACAGCACTGGTAGTCTGCAGTTTCTTCCTTTCATCATCTGCCCATTGCTGCCCTCCATCCCTCACAGGGTTACCCATTGGCTGGAAGCAGGTGCCAAAAGGAGGAACCTATGTACTGCCACTGCTGTCCCTGACTGAGCCTGGCTCCCCTCACATCTGCTCCTTGCAGCATGTCAGGAACAGCTCATGGGATCCTCCTATGCCTTTGTCAGCCAAGGGCAGCAGCACACAGGTTCCTCCTTCTAGCACCTGCTCCCAACGAGCCAAGAGAAACCTGCAGGGCAGGGGGACAGCAGGGAGTTGGTGCTGGAAGGCGGAACCTGCATGCCCCTGCCACTGTCCCCTGCTGAGCCTGGCATCCTGCCCAAAGCGAGAGCAGGGAGGGTAAGAGTGGCTCTGGGGCTTCCCCTGCATGCAGATCAGTTTGAACAGTGACACCGCAGTAGAAGTAGGGTGCGACTGCACTGCCACACCCCTTTTAGGGACATAGTTTCTTAGTCCCAGGCATTTCACTTTTTACTACCACTTAGGCAGTGGATGGAAGGGGGAGGATGGGATGGACACATCTCAAAGCTGAATTACAGCTTCACTGCAACTATTGCATTGAGCAGAGAAACTGATGCCTGCACTTTAGAAGAAAGGGGAAGTTACAACTCCAGGACACTGTAAAGGTTTTAGGAGAGTTCAGTGATGATTTTCCCTTTGCAGGGAAATATTTATGCTGGGAACTACGCAGGCACTTTTCATTGTCTCAGAATCAGTCTGTGTAAAGGCTGAGTTAAGTTTTATCTTTTGTTTTAAAGTGGCTTTTTTTGCATAGTGGTGTTTTTCCATACTATCAGACCATAACCATCCATAACACTTTAGAACAGCCCAATATGGCCTAATTCTCGGTACTGGTAAACACCCCCCATTCCCATTCAAAATCAGTGGGAACTCCTGCAAATAAAACCCGTGGGACCAAGTTCTAATGTATTTAGCTTTTATTCAGTTCTTACTCAAGTAGTTTCCTATAAAGGCAACAAGAAAAGAGAGAGTGGGCCTGTTTCTCATTTACATTAAAGCCACTTTACACCATGGTGGTAACTTGATGGAGGAACTGCAGGCCTATACTTCAGTTGCCCGCTTTAAGAGTTGTTTATACTGCCAAAGTGTCACTGGGTGCATCTACATGTGCATTAAAGCACCATTACTGCGCATTCAGTTTAGTACCTCTAATGTGAGGCACTACATGCATGCGTAGTAGCCAGCACTAATGCATAGTAGCAATGGCGCATGGTCTTTTTGTGACACTTAATGTGCAGTAGACTAATTCTACTGCACATTAACATATCAGCATGGTTTTTGCTGTGACATGCTAATGCACAGTAGAATTAGTCAGTTGCACTTAAAGGGCATTTATACATGTACCTTTATCTGCTCTGATGCATCAGAAATCCAGTGTGTCAGAGCAGACTTGCTTAAACTAGCTGCTTTATACTATTTTGATCTAGTCTTGCAAGGGACCCATGTCTGTATTTTTCATATATCTAGATCAGTGGTAGTTCTGGACACACAAGGAATGCAGGCTGAGACCCTTCACTTGGAGATGTCACCAGTTAGTACCCAGCACCCAAACAAGTATCCTTATTACTATTATTTCTACTACTATAACCACAACTACCACTATTTTATTTTGCAGGAGCACATAAGAACCCCCAGTCATGGACCCAGAGACTTTCTGTTAGGTATTCCACCAAAACAGAACAAAAAGACAATATTTCACAATGTAATTATATGACATGAGACAACAGATGGATAGAGAGAAAGAAGCAAAAGCCAAATATGGGGCTATGCTAGTCAGATAGCTTAGTAGTGGTCTCAACACACTGGAGCTAAGTACAGACAGTCAAAAAGCCCAAAGCTGAATCGATTCAAGCTTTGCAGGTTAATCTAAGATGCATAGATTGAACTGAAAAGCAAGTGAACAGACATTCACTTTAGATTCTGGAAATGCAGCCCCATGCCTGCAGTGACCCAGGCCATAAGTCAGGGGATGCTAGAGCATGCTTCCAAGCTCCACTGAAGCAGACAGCTTGGTCCAAAGCTAACCCGCCCACCCTGTGAGGGCCAGGGAGGAGGGGGCAGTGTGGGGGATGTACAAAGCATCCTGGGATGTTGGGGAGTTAACTTGAATCTGGAGTGGATCTGGAACAGAAGTTCAATAAACCAATTTAACCTAAATCAGTTAAGGCTGATACTACATACATCCAGGTTTATCTTAGATACGGTTACCATATTTCCAGTTTCAAAAAAGAGGACACCTGTTGGGGGGGGCATAATATGATTGTGGGGGGGCAGTGATATGCCTGTCCCCTGGCCCTCACTCCAAAGCCTCAGCCTCCCCCCCCTAGCTCTGCTGCTGCCTCTTACTCCTGACCCAGTCCCTCACCCCCAGACCATGCTGGTACTCCTCACTTCCAACCTGCAGCCCTCCCCACAGTCCCTGCTGATGCCCCTCACTCCCAACCTGCAGACTCCTGGCCCCACACTTCGGGCCCACATTCCACCACCCTCCCGGTGCCCCTCGCTCCCAAACCACAGCCTTCCCCAACCCCCCTCACTCCCAACCCGCAGCCCCCTGCCCCCCCAGCCCTGCCACTGCCCCTCACTCCTGGCCCACAGCTCCTGCTCCCTGCAGCCCTGCAAGCATCTCTAGACTATCCCACCCCTGTGAGCACAGGCACCAGCATGGCCCAGCCATGCAGCTCCTTCCTGCCCTTCCCCTGCTCCCTTCCCCCACTGGAAGAGCAGGTGCCTCCCTCGTCTTGCTGCAGCCCAGTGCTGGGGACAACTTTGATGCTGAGCAGAGCAAAATCCCAAATCCCAGACATTTGTTGATATTTTAAAAAACCACCCATATGGATGGGAGGACCCAAAAAGAGGATGTGTCCGAGAAAACCCAAACATATGGTAACTTTATCTTAAACCAGCTTCTGCCCTTTTGAAAGCAGTTTATGTGCACTGAACTTCTGTTGTGTTACAGATTTGAACTGGTTTCTGATCGGTGATACAGATTTGTGGGTCATTTCTGTCTCTAGCTTAGGAGCCCAACTGCCAATCTAAGCGATCTGAATTTCTGAGGCCTGTCAAATGGTGCTGGAAATCTTTCAGGAATAAGGTTATCACCTCCTTCTCTTTACTTTCTGTGCCCACTTCTGCTTGAAATCCCACAGGAGTAGCTTTGTCTCAAAGCAAAAAGAGCAGAAGTGTAAGTGTTCTGGGTCCAGGGCCATCTCTCTGTTCTGGGTCTGTAATAACAATCCCTCATTTTTTTAACGTGGGATACGTGTTCATTTTATCAGAACCAGCTCTCCCATGTCGCTCCTGCTCTGTCTTGAAATATCCTTCTGTCATGATAGTGTAAATCAGTAATAATAACTGCACTGATAACACTGATGTGAGAGCAGAACTGCAGCTGTTGTCTTGAATAGTGTTTCACTGGTGTACCTGAGGGGGAAGTTCGGTACATTTTTGCATTTCTGCAGGCTCATGGCTGAGCGGTCAACTGCGGGTGAGGTGGCAGGCTGTGTGCTGAGGGAGATCGAATCTGTTTGGCATTGAACTGTGGGGCTCCATGATTTTGTATGCACAACCAACAGCTCTGATGGGCTCATGCTCTCTCTAAATCCCTAAATCATTCCATTCAATCGCATAAGTACAATGAATCCCAATCACAGCCCTCCTGTCTTACACTTCCCCAGGTTCCTCAGAGGCTTATGCCGAGTAGAGTATGAGTAGTCATACGAGGTGAGAGGCAAAGTAGAATGAGACTTGGTAAAAAATCAGTTGAAGCACAATTTGGGGCAGAATTCAGATGGAGATAAGCAGGGTGAGCAAGGAAGCCTTTCTCTCCAGTTCTGGACCAATTAAATTCCCCAATCTAGGTAAAAGTGCTGCCCTGGCTTCCTGGGTATAGCTCATCTGCAATGGCTTAAAATTCCTGGCTGATGCGTGCGGGGATTGGAGGGGCTGGCAGGGGGCTGTGTGTAGGGGGAGGATTTAAATGTATACAAAGAAGTCTTGCCTCTCACAGGAATGGAATCCAAGCTATCTGAAATCTCTAGTCTAAAGCCTTGTGTGTTGGTATGTGCTTTCAGCATGCAGCCCACTGAATATAGAACAAGAAACAATTACAGCACACCTCAGTTTGCAGCTCTCCATGGGACAAAGCAGGAGGGAAAGAATAGACAAGGGAAGAGAATTTTTCTCACACAGATATTTTATTCAGAGGGCCTTTTTCTTAATTAGCAAAATGACGATTGTAAGTCCTACATTTGACAGTGAGAATTATTGTTATTGAGGCTGCCAATAGTTTCAAGCTCTTTTATTTTCTGAGGAGGAAAGAATTGTGTTAGTTAATAGTTACACAATCTGTTTTCTGTGTGTTTTTTCCTATGCATGTGATGTACCTAGTTGACTATTTGTGTACTAACCTAATAGGAATTTTTTTTTTGGTCCTCAGCCACCAGTCTGTGCTGACAGGATTTTTCTGATGGTATAAGATCAGAGATTTTACAGTCAGGGAAGATACAGCAAGTTGTTTAATTTGCTTTGTGTGCGGTGTTAAACTTTGTAGAAAAGAGGTCTTCAGAGCTTTGCTCCCCAGTTGTGGAATGCATTTCCTGCTCTTGTGCAAAATACAGGCCTGGCCTCTCCAACAGAAAATAAGGGTCCATTACCTGAGTCTCCCACTGACTTTCAGTGTGATTTAGGCCAGCCATATCAATTCCTCAGGCCTCAATTTCTTATCTGTAAAATGGAGCTATTTCCTTTCTTCCGGTTTGTGTTTTGTCTATTTGACTATAATTTCAGGGATCATTTCTCTAGTCGGTGACTAGAGAACTGTGTCCGGAAGTGATTAATCTCTCTCTCTTGCTTTATGTACAGCATTCACCACAACAGGTCCCCAACCCCACAATTATCATTTGTAAATCTTAGGCTGTAAACATAGTTAGAAGTTTGAAGCTGTAGTGGACTGTTGCCGATCACTGATGATCTGTGTTGCTTGGCTCCTCCAAAACTTTTTGTAAGGATGAATTTATTGGTCAAGCTCTGCCAGATGTAACTAAGGGAAGAAGTTCCCCCTTTAAATCCAGCTTGGCAATAGTGTTCTTTCCCCACAGACAAAAACAGGAACAATAATGGCTTTTAGCAGCTGGTTTACCTCAGCCAGGATGCATTGTTTTTTGTTCATATTAAAAATGAGATGTTGATGTTATCTTACCCTGCCCCCATCCCCATCTCATCTGTATAGATTTTTACTATTTTTAATGTGCTCTTAAAGTTTGGTACACAGTGGGTGCATCTACACAAGATGCAACTGCGCAGTGGTTACTGCACATTTAGTTAGTGCTTGTATAAGCAAGTACTAAATAAATGTGCAGTAACTGAGTTACTGAGCAGTAGCACTGGCAAATTAATTTTAAGTGATGCTACTGTGCAGTAGCCTAATACTACTGCACAGTAGTGTCTTGGTAGGGTTTTTGCCACGTGATGCTACTGCACAGTCAACATGCTGTGATGCTACTGTGCAGTCAACATCTTATGTTTTATTGTGTAGATGTGCCCAGTGACTGTTTGCATGTGTGCATGAGTGCATCTATGTGTATATTTGTATGTGCACACATGCATAGCACTCAACATGCTTTGATAGTCTCTTAGCTTCTCTTGACAGGGACACATGTGTACCAAAGGGCCCTGTTGACCTACCGGTATCCCACACACTCAGTCCAGAGGGTGTCACTGCTGACTTTCAGCACAGGAGAACAGCATGGGCTAGGGGAGTTAGATGACAGCTGAAGAACAGGTGAGGAAAGATGGCTTTCCTTCTGTTCTCCCTTTCCACCACCTATCTGTTCTAGTTAGTTATATGCTTGATGTTTTTCCTGGGCCAGGCCCTCAGCTGGTATAAACTGGCATAGCTCAGCTGCTTCTGTTGTCAAACACAACTTCCCCTTTATGGAAAAAAAGACTATTAGCAAGAGTTTCAAGTTAGACTGGTAGGCGTTTTGAGTTTTCAAAGCATCAGGAAGTGGATTTGTGTCAGGACAACTCCCCAAGCTCACACATAGCTTTTTCTATCCACTCCCACTGCTCCAAAGAGATGCCAGGGAGATGAAAGGCTTTGATTGAAATCCTGTGCCCTGAGCAAGGCATAATTTGGCAGGATGTTGATGTTTATTTGGGAGTGTCCGGGAGCATCTACACAAGCTGTTTACTATGGACTTGCCTAGTTAGCTCCACAGTAAAGTCTCAGCATCTACATATGTGGCCCTACTAGGCCACAGTAAACTAATAAACACTGCCATATGTAAGTACTTGTAAACATGAGTACTATCCTATGGCAGCATTATTTAGAGTGATGTTTCTCAACCTTTTTTTTATACCAGGACCCATTTGTAAATATCGATGGCCAGTCCCAACCCAGTGACCCCTACTTCTGATCCACTGCCCCCTGCCTCCAGGCTCCAGCCCCACAGGGTGTGGGGCAGGTGGTGGTGTGGGACATGGGGAGCCCCAAGCAGCCTGTTTCAGGTTGGAACTCTGACAGCCTGTAAGGGAAAAGCCACAGTTTCCCACATTTTATTCCTTTAAAGGAGAATCCATTTTGTTGATCCATTTTTAAAGTTTGTTCATGACCCATATTCTTGCGACCCACTTTTGGGTTGCAACCCATAGGTTGAGAAACACTGACTTAAAGTAAAGCAATGCACGTCTAGACACTGATGGGGCTGGCTGTGGCACGAGGGTGCTTTTGTGCAGGGACTGCCTGCCAACTAGCCCAGCGCTGGAGGACCCTCATGTCTCAGCTAGCCCCTCAGCAGCATACTGAGCTGTGTCAGAGCAGCCCTGAGTGGTGTGAGATGCAGGCAAGTTTTCTTTTTATTACCATTACAAAATAAATAATGTAAATAAGTAAGGGGGTGATAATTAGAGAACTAGGTCAGAATTTCAGTCTTCTCCTACATTAGTATAAATGTAGTATAACTGTACTGCTGTTGAATGCTTTTCAAAAGCTTCTATTGATTTCCATAACAGAACTCCGTAGGAGTTAAGCATCTAGGTGCTTTTCACAATTCTGGTAGGTACCTATCTGCATCGTGGGGAGACTAAATACCCTTAATAACCTGACCCTCCGTTCCTCAGGATTTACCATAGTGTAACAGGGAGCAGAATCTGTCCTCTTCTTTTCCTTTTTCTATGGACACAAACAGATGTTGCCCTTGTGGTGCCATAAAAATGTTTTTGACAGTATAAGTTTTGAGCAAACAGACATCCTAGCCCAGAGGCAGGCAAAATATGGCCCGTGGGCCAGATCCAACCTGCCAGGCCATTCTGTCTGGCCCATGGGGTCCCTAAAAAATTTACAAAATTAATTATTATCTGCACCTGGCTGCCTGTCAAAGATGACAAGACACCAGCAGCAGTAGGACCCAGGGGGAACCAGCGGCAGGATCTAGGGGTGGCAGGACCCAGCAGCCGCAGCAGCAAGACCTGCCCAGCCCCACCCCTCCCCCAACCGGAAGCCTCTACCTAGCACAGGCTTTTGGCTTGGTGACCCTGGGGCTGTTTCTTGCCTCCCTCTGGGAAACTCAGCTAAGAACACCCGGGGGGGGGGGTAGGGGAGAGGAGGCAAGGAAGGACCATGGGTGATTGCCCAAGTCCTTGGGGCTGTGTCAGGCTGGCTCCTGCTGAGTGCTGTGGTCCCGGCAATGAAGTCAGGGACCACATGGTGCTGGAGTGGCTGGCAGGTGGGGGAGGGGAGAAGTGAGGTCAGTGGCAGGAAAGCGGAGAAATGGCAGAGACACTGGGGGGAGGGGAGTGGCAGTGAGCGGGTGCGCAGGAGCACATTGACATCTGAGCAGGAGCACAGGGCCCACGCCGCTGCACCAGGGCCAGCACCAGCGGGGGCCCAAAGCAGGGTGGCAGGAGCCCGAGGCCTGGGTTGGCAGGGGCTCTAAGTAGTAAGGAGCTGGGCCAGCTCCCCCCTCTCCCTGCTGGTGCAGCCCAGCTCGGCTCCATAGAGCCCCTGCCAGTGTGGGCCCCACGCTTTTGCTTCCCTACTCTGGGCCCCTGCCAGCCCTGGCCCTGGGGCACTGGCTCAGGCCTTGTGCTCCCACCCAGCTGTTGCCACTCTCACGCCCGCCCATTTGCTCTCTGCCACTTACCCACCCAACCTGCCACCGCCATTTCATCGCCACTTTCCTACCCAGGGCCACCTCTTCTCCCCACCCCACTGCCCATCTTCCACCTGTTCTGGCATCACCTGGTTCCCAGCTGCACTGCCAGACCGCAGGACTCAGCAGGAGCCAGCCCAGCCCCTGCGATTCTTGCTCATGGTGCTGGTTGGGCCGGGCCAGCTCCTGTGGCATTCTGGGATGTGGTGCTGGAGTGGTGGGTGAGGGAGGGGAACAGCAGGAGGAGAAGAATAGCAGTGGTGGCAAGCAGGAGTATGGGGCCCATGCTGGTGCCCCAAGGCTAGGAGAGGGAGGGAGAGCAGGGTGTGTGTGTGTGTGTGTGTGTGTGTGTGTGTGTTAGTAGGGCAAGTCCCACACACACACCACAGTACACATGCACTGGGCTGCACTGGAGCCAGTGCACAGGACCAGTCCAGGTGCCACATACAGTGCACTCTCTGTGCCAGACCTGTGTGCCTCATGCAACATGTACCTGCCCTGCTGTGGGGCTTGCACTGCAGGGAGCAGATGGGCTGAAACTGGCATTGTGGGTGCTGTATGCAGCCCAGGGGGCAGAGGCCATGTGCTGCATGCTGTGCCCTACCAGACTGACCCCGAGACTGGCTCTGGGGCTGGTCTGGATTGGGCTGTATTGGAGCCAGCACGCAGGACTAGTCCAGTGGTTTGCAGCATGCAGCACACAGCCCATGCCAGCCTTCTGGGCTGCATGTATTGCCTGTGCGGCTGGTTCCAGCTTATGTACTAGGCTAGTGTTTGCGTTTGGTCCAAGATCCATAGGCTGGATCGTGTGGCTCCATAGGGTGGATGCAGCCCATGGGCCATATATTTGACAACCTTGCTCTAGAAAGAATAATCCTGTAATGGTAGGAGAGTAATCTAGATGGTCCAAGAGGTATTTTCATCTCAGATCTGTGATACCATGAAGCACAGGTGGTGAGTTTATTTCACAAATTGTATTAAATATTTTGTAGTAGTATTTTGCCATTTTGTTGACTACAGTGGGATTACACAGATTTATGCTAGGCAAGCACCTGGCCCAACCTGTTACTTATCAAGTCACTGGAGAAGGAATGCACCTAAGGGATCAGATTCTGGTTTTATTAACACAGATGTAAATCAGGAATAATTCCACTGATTTCAGTGAAATTGGTTCAGATGTATAACTTTGTACACAAATACAGATTCAGGCTCGCTACATTTTCTTCACTGATGAGAAAGAAGAAACAAACAGCTCAGATTTTCAGCTATGAATCAGCATGGCCCCTTTTAACACTGATTTATACCAACTGAAGACTTGTGCTGTAAATATTCTTTGAGGTCTAATCTTCCTCTCCTCCAGTTTTAAGTCAGTGAGTTACCCCTGCCTGACAGTGATATACATGAGAGAAATATCAGTCTCTTAGGGCACTTACAGACATGCAGCTCCCTGCTGTAACTCATGGGGCTTTGCAGGAAGTGTGATGTGTTACAGATATCTCCAGGACCCAACAGACATTCACTGTTGGGTCCCAGATATTGGGAAATGAGCTGTAGTTTAGAGCAGCTGCATCTTTGCAGCCACACTCTCCCTAGCCCTGCCCCTCCTCCCTCCAAGCCCCAGCATTTTCTTTGAAATGGGAGTGGGGGAAGGGAGTGGAGGGAGCTCATTTTGGGGGTTGTCCATTTTGGAGGCTTGGGAAGAAGGACTGGAGACCCTCCAAGGTGGGAGGCTCCAGTCCACCTGCCCCACCATCCAGAACCAGCAGGGCAATCCCCAGAATGAGCTCCCTCTGCTCCCTTCCCCCCTCACATTCCAAAGACAGCGCGGGGAGCTGCTCCCAGCCATGCTGATAGACGGTAATGAAGACACTCCCCTTTGGAGCACCTTCATCTGAACCCTGATATAATGAGGATTCAGATTGTCGCCCAATCGGTCATTTTTAAAGTGCTCTGAAGCTGTGCATTTCTGTCAGTGCATGGCTGTAGACAGTGGTGATGCATAGGGGGTACATGTGCACCCCCTGAGAGCACTGGTGCACCCCCTGTCAGGCTGTGCTCCCTGTTGAGCCGGCGGGCAGGGGGGCAGGTGGGAGCACCAGTGTCGCCCCTGCGAGCGCCAGCCAAGGAGTGGGGCCACCAGCAAAAGCAGGACTTCTGGAAGCGGTGCGGCTGATTTTTGGTGAGTGGGATCAGCTGCGGGGACCCCCGCTCCCCTGCCCCCCACCCCCAGTCAGTTGGATTGGGTGCTGGTAGACCCTCCCCCTGGTCCCTGACTGGTGTCAGGGGGGGCAAGTCCCCCCACTGACTCAAGAGGCACCAGTCACCCATGGCTCTACAGCCATGTGACAAACTTCCACATCTGTCAGCGTCCTTAGGTTTATACTCCTTACACTTAGCGCTTTCCTTTCCAACAGCAGTGTTTTACTGAAGATTCACAGTTCAGAGGTTTTTGTATGGTATGTTGCCATCAGAGACATAGGTGAGTGTTGCTTTATGCAAATTCGTTTTGTGCGGATTTGCTTATATGCAATGACCTTATTTATACCAGTAATTCGCTTTGTGCAAGAAAAATCTGATCTTATGAGAAGTCGGCCGGCAGTGAGCTCCCTGCAGGCTTGCAGAGTTCCAGCCTTCAGGGAGCTGGGAGGAAGTGGAAGGAAGGCGGTGAGACTGGGCGCCACGTGCACGTGCACTACGTGCACATGGCCCCAAGTAGCCTTGAAGGCAGCTCCGGCAGGTAAGTGGAGGGGAAGAGGGGGATCGTGGCCCCTGGAAGGGGGGAGCTGGACAGGGCTGCAAAGGCTCGGGGACAGGGAAACAGGGAACAGCGGGGCCACACAGAGACGGTGCTCACCCTGTGCTGCCTTGATGACACACCTTCTGTGTGAGCTGCTGCTTGCAGCATAGAGCTTGTAGCCTCTCCGCACAGCTCCACTGTTCCCAGCTGCGCTGGGTTGCATCCGCCAGGCGGAAGAGGCACCCGGGGAAGGGAAGCAGGGCAGAGCCAAGTGCGGCGAGCAGCTGGCATTCTCTGCCACCCTGCTTTCCTCCCCCGGGTGCCTCTCCAGCCTGCCCTGTGCTGCCCTGGCAACGCACCCTTTGTGTGTGCCACTGTTTGCAGCGCAGAGTTTGCAGCCTCTCAGCGCAGCAGTTATTGTATTGTGTGATTTGTCATGGTTTGGGGGGCAGTAGAGTGAAGCTGGTACGTATCCCTATTAATTACATGTAATAATGGATTTGCTTTATGCAAATTCACTTTATGCGAGGCTTTTTTGGAATGCGACCCTCACATAAAGAGAGAGACCGGAGTGTATGGAAAGCCAACTATGTCTGCATGTCTAGGCGCTATCACTCTTGTTGAAATTTTGTTTGCAAACAAGAAGTAACCTTAATCCAGGATAATTTGGGAGTGGGAGGGAGTTTCCAGCTCACCAGCCCTAGACTCAGCTGTTTTCCTGGGTGCAGCTCCAAAGCTTCTTTGCTTTCTGTCAACACGCCAGTAATAACAATGTGTTTTGGATCACTGGTCATCTGAAATGTGTGGTGGAAAAAGAATGCTTCAAAGTGCTCAAGGAATCCCAGAACTCTAGCCTGAACTCCTAGTGCATGAAATTTTCTGATAGTTGAAAACTAATGGAGGTATGCTGTTTTTCTCCAGCTGAGGATCTGGCCCTGAGATTATATGTGTAGCATCACATCACCACTGAGTAAAGCATGCCTGATTTTCTGTTTGCAGTGTGTAGCAAATATAAAAAGTAGAAGTAAGGTGCCAACTGATCAGAACAGTTGTGTTTTACAGCCTGTTGGCAGAGTCAGGAAAAATCAAGTTGGATGTCTAGGCAAAAAGCTCTTTTTTACTAAAAGGATCAAAAGTTCTGCATGAAGTTGCAGGATCTCCATCATTGGAGGTGTTCAAGAAAAGATTGGATAAACATTGTTTAGGGATGATCAAGGAATAGAAATGCCTGGAATGTACAACGAAGAGCAGCAGTTAGTCCCAGAAACACCCTCCTCTCCCAGATTGCTTTGAGATCTTGAGAAGAGCTCTGCAGCCCAGAATAAGTGGAATTTGGAGAATCATTCTCAGTAGCAAGAAAATGAAGGAGCTCCACAAGAAAATTAAAGGAATTTGGATACATTTATGGAGGGGATGGGATGACTGAAAGTGGAGTCCTGGCTGTATAGTGAGGGTGTATGATGCGTAGAATTGTATTTGGGGTCCCAAGGTTGTAAAGAAGAGTGGAGGGTGTTTGTTTTTTTCTCATGCTTTATGGCTTTGCTTGTTGCCACTTGAAACAGGGAAGGATTGTTTTACCTCCTGTTACGACAGGTGTCAGAGGGGTTTTTTACCTTCCTCAAAAACATTGGGTGTTGGCTGTGTCCAAGGCTTGGGATTTTGATTGAGGTGTGACTTGTTACCCTGCTTTACCTGTGGATCAGGCCGTACAAGGTTAGGGTGTTCTTGTTTTTTTTTATGGCAATGTTTCTAGTAGTTGTACGACTGTCATTAAAAGAAAAAGGTTAGATCTGTGGTATCTAACTCATTGGGTCCCATGGGTCAAATGGGCAGTGGTTGGTCTACAGCAGGGGTGGGCAGTTATTGTGGCTGGAGGGACATTCAAGTTATGGTAAGTTGTCAAGTTCTCTAAGGGTAGCCCCGCCCCTTGACAGGTGCCCACCCCCTGGTCACCATCTTGGGTCTGGAAGTCCCACCCCTGACTTTTGCCACCGAAAATCCCTCCCCTTGCCCCAGAAGTGCTCCTTCTGGAAGGTTGGGGAGAGGTTTGCTATCTTAGAACTGGAAGAAAAAAGAAATCATATACTAAAAATCAAACATCTGCTATAACAAATTTTAATTTTATTTCAAAAACTATTTTTGTTCTGATTTATGTGTGTTTGCATAGTGTGTATAGAGGCAATTGCATAATAGCTCATAATAAAGTTGTACTCTTGTATATTGTTTAGGGAGCGTGGGGGGAATGCGGGGGGTGGTTGGGGGAGTATATGGTTGTGGGGTGTAGGGTGTGGATATGGTGAGGGTGAGCTGTGTAGGGAGTATGAGGGGGTGTTTGTGGGGTGTGGGTGTATGTGTGTGGGGGGTGTGGAGTGTGTGTGTGGGTATGATGGGGTGTGTGGGAGGGTTTTGTGTGTGTGTGGGTATGGTGGGGTGTAGGGTGTGTGATTGGGGTGTGGGGTGTGTGGGAGGATTGTTCTTTGTGACATGGCTGAGCCCAGCCGGTCTGCAGGTGGTGGTAGGGGAGTGAGGTATCAGTACTGCCTGCCTGGTTTGCAGCATGCTGCAAAGGGCTGGGAAAGCAGCTGCTGCCAGTGGGCAGCAAGATAAGCTTCTGTGGGGGAGAGGGAAGTCAAGCCTGGCACCACTGACTTTCTTGGCCTTTCTTCCACACCTGCCTGGTAGGGCTGCAACCGAGCCCACACTGGTTCCTGCTGTGGCTCCCACCCCACCTGCCTGTCTCGTGCCTTCTTGGTAGGGGATTGTGAGCATCTGAGTTCCTTCACCCCCCTCTCTCCCCCGACTCCCATGCCAGCTGGGCCAGATACAGTTAATTGGAGATTGACCGCCTGTGGGCTGAATCCAGTCAGCTGGCAGGCGAGATCCAGCCCACAGGCCCTATTTTGCCCACCCCTGGTCTACAGATTGGTTCTGGTGAGCAGGATCAATTTGCAGGTTGGATCTGGCAAGCCTGTGAGCTTGATCCAGTGCACAGGGTCAGTCCCTTGGCCTGATCCATCACATGGGGCTGTATTATCTGGCTCACAGGGCTCCGCAAGAATTTAGTGAATGAGTAGTGGCATCATTAATTGTCATTGCTCCAAGAGCTGTAGCAGTTAATGCTGCCCCTGCTTCCCCTCTTCCAATTTCCAGACCCATGGGATAGATGACATAGCTGCATGGGCTGGATCTGGCCTGTGGGCTGGATCTTGATCAACCCTTGGTTAAACAATCACTTGTATAGGATAATTTAGATAGGAGTGATTCTGCCTTGGGCAGGGGTTGGATTAGATGACCTGACTTCCCTTCCAACTTCTATGATTCTTTCACACCCATAAAGTAAGGAGCAGTGCATGGGAAGGGAGGGAAAGGGATCATGAAAGGAGCAAGGACAAGACATGAACTCTTTTGCAGCTTCTGCAGGAAATTGAGGCCAAAAAGCCTGAATCTGCTCTCACATGCACAAGAATAAATCAAGGGCACACTACTGCAAATCAGAGAGGTTAGATCCTCTCGTGACAAACTGACTTATCACTGGCCAAGGATCAGGATCAGGCCCATGTATGTAGGTACACAGACATACACACATATACATCCCTCATCTATATTGATTTTTAAGTGGGTATTAACCTATGGGTTTCAAAAGGATATTTGCATCTCAGTAATTCAGATTAAAAGTAGATTGCTACTGCAGTGTTTTAGACCAGTGTTTCTCAATCCATGGGTTGTGACCCAAAAGTGGGTCGCAAGAACATTGTAAAGGGTGATGAGGAGGTTCGAGGGAATCATGCAGTTTCCTTGTGCAGGCTGCAATGCTGGCAACCTGCATGGAGTCCGCATGCAGCCAGGGGCATGGCGAGCACACAGCATTGTGAGCGCAGCCTCAGCAGCCAGAGAGGGAGGGGGAGGGCCAGATGCAGCAGCCAGAGGAGCGGGGAGAGAGACAGAGACTGTGTGGGTGAGAGACTGTGTGACGAGAGTGTCGAGGGTCATGGGTTACAGCAACCTGATAATTATGCTGATGGCTCCCAGTGTGAAAAGTTGAGAACTGCTATTTTAGACAATCTGTCTGAGATGCTCATGCTGAAAATCCCCTTCATGCTGACAGTCCCCTTGGTTATCTGCAATTATTTTTTGTCTATTCTGCATTTGGATAAGCAGGTTCACAGTGTAACATTTTTGCTGCCAGTCACCAGGTCTGTATGTCTTGTTAAAGGAAATGACTGAATTTGAGAAGCACATTCCATCTATTGTTTCAGAGTTTCTCCTGTTGCAGTTGCTGTATGTTTTATAACAGCATGCAAAGGAATTTTAGCTTTGTTTTGTGCTCTTGTTGTTTAAACTAATTATTTATTGACCTAAGAAGAATCAGAAAAAAATTTTTCCTTTATACCTAAAGGACTAGATACTGAGTAGATGTATATCAGTAGCTACCCAACGTAAAGAGACCAATCGAGGTTTACAGCAGTTGCAGGGCTGGCCAGAACACATCAGGACAATACAGTGGCTATGCTGGGGAAGAGAAGGAGTTTCACTGAGACAGAAGCTGAATTTGAAAAAAAGTTACAATCCCCTTCTCCCAGATCCTGCTATGGGAAGGTAAGTGAGCTAGGGTTGTCTGTGTTTGGTTTGCTGAGTATTTCTCTGGTAGGCTGTATGTGTTTTGGGCGTGTGCTTTGAGCATCTGGGAATGCTGCTACCTGAGTGATTGCTGGGTGGTTGCTGGGTGTTTGTTGCCTGTGTCTGAAAAAAGCCCCAACAAGGGGCAGAGCCATTCCACTCTCAGCAGGGTATAAAAGGAGACTCCTGGAGTGAGCACTAGCAACAGGAGGACAGATCAGGCCTCCCCAATGTCAGAAGGATTAAAACCATTGCCACCAAGAACAAGCAACAGGCGGTGGTGGTTGGAGACTCCCTTCTGAGGGGAATGGAAACATCCTTCTGCCAGCCTGACCTGTTGTCTCGGAAGGTGTGCTGCTTGCCTGAAGCCTGGATCTGAGATGTCACAGAAGGATTACCATGACTCATCCAGCCCTCTGACTACTTATCCATGTGGGCAACAATGATACTGCCAGGGGTGACCCTGAGCATATCTAAAGTGACTACAGGGCTCTGGGTGCAAGGATGAAGGGGGCAGGGGCTCAGGTGGTGGTCTTGATCCTGCCAGTCAAGAGGAAGGGGAAGGCAGGAGTGGAGGCATCCTGCAGAGCTATACATGGCTGCACAGATGGTGTCACCAGCAGGGTTTTGGCTTCTTTGGCCACGGGATGTTGTTCCAAGAAGAAGGATTGCTAGGAAGAGATGGGATCCACCTGACAAAGAGAGGGAA
>NW_005842887.1:504275-524424 GCF_000455745.1 Alligator sinensis
AAGAGCGTCTTCACAGACCTTCACCTTCTCATCCCTCAGTATCCCCATCTGTAAAGTGGCGGTGATAAGTATTTGAGAACTACAGAAGAAAAGGGGCATATAAAGATTATATGTAATAATAGTAACGTACACCATTTTGAGGCATGTTACTTGTGTTTAGGAAGCAAGTGTTGCTCTCAACTGCCAGCATTTCTGTGTTCTCTCAGCCTTCATTTCCACAGTTCAGAAGTCATGCAGAGTGTGCTGTCTTTGACTACACATAGCCATTCTCACAATCCCTCTACCAGGCGTCTCAGCCACTATTTTATATTTATTTTTTTCATTTATTGTTGATCTCCCCTCATGGAGTTAGTATCCCAGGCTTTGCTTTGCCTTGTGTTTTTGTCCACAGCTATTCTCTTCCATGTTCTGGAAGGAAACCCACAAGGTTTAGTGGTCCTTCAGGCATGGTAACTTCACCAACTCTAAGCAACAACACCAATTCTTCTCTTTTTTCCTCCCAATTTATATGCAAGAAGCTTTTTTGACATTGGTACAATTTGTCCTGCTTACATCAACGCAAACTGGGAGGCGACTCAAGATATCATCATTCTATGAGACTATTGGAAGGAAATTTCATGGGCATGCTGAAGCTACAGCAAGTAACCCAGAATGGTTTGGCATTAAAAAATTAATGGTCTCATCTATATGTGCAATTGATGCACCTGAATAAACTCTGGCACAGTTCACACCACAGTGTATTGCTCCCAAGTTCAGCATTTACATGTGCCTGGAACTGCAGCACATTAAGCCAGGGTGGTGCAGTCCCAGCTGGCAGGGAGCCCAGGGGGTCAGCCTACCAGCCTGGAGTTGCTCCACCCCGGTTCAGTGATGTGCTTTGGAGGGATTTGCTAGGGCACAAGAGTGCTACAGTGCAGGACTAGACAGCAGACAGCTCCACACTGTAGCACCCTTGCACTGTGGCAAACCCCAGACACCATCTACACATGCACTAAATAACTCCATTGCAGGATAGTACTTGTGTCTGCCTACAGCAGAGTTAATTAGTTTACTGTGGCCTATCAGTCTTACCTCAATCCTGGGGAAACTCTTTGAGAAGATCATCAAGGAGCACATCTGTGATGGGCCGGCATCGGGGATGATGCTGAAGGGCAACCAGCACGGTTTCATTAGGGGCAGGTCATGTCAGACCAACCTGATTGCTTTTTATGATCAGGTCACAAAAGCATTGGATGCAGGTGTCGCCGTGGATGTAGTCTTTCTGGACTTCAGCAAGGCCTTTGACACTGTTGACCACCCATCCTCATTAAAAAACTAGGCAACTGTGGGATCGATGCCTACACAGTCAGATGGATTGCGAATTGGCTGAAGGGTTGTACTCAGAGGGTGGTGGTGGACGGGTCATATTTGACCTGGGGGGAAGTGGGCAGAGGAGTCCCCCAGGGCTCGGTCTTTGGGCCCGCACTGTTCAATTTCTTTATCAGCAATTTGGACAATGGGGTGAAAAGCAACCTGTTTAAATTTGCTGATGATACCAAAATTTGGGGTGAGGTGGGCACGCTAGTAGGGAGGGAAAGACTGCAGCAAGACCTGGATAGGTTGCAGGGGTGGGCTAACAAAAACAGGATGCGTTTCAATACGGGCCGACAATGCGAGGTCATGGTTGGGAGGGCTAACTGGACCCTATCGTGCATCCACTGGTGCATCTCAAGTAGGTCCAAGGAGGTGATCCTCCTCCTCTATGTGACACTGGTCAGGCCACAGCTGGAGTACTGTGTCCAGTTCTGGGCACCCCACTTCAAGAGGGATGTGGACAACATTGAGAGGGTCCAGAGGAGGGCCACCCGCATGATCCGGGGACAGCAAGGCAGGCCCTACAATGAGAAGCTATGGGACCTGAACCTGTTCAGCCTTCACAAGAGAAGGCTGAGGGGGGACCTGGTGACCATCTATAAACTCACTAGGGAAGACCAGAAGGGTTTGGGGGAGACCTTGTTTCCACTAGCACCCCCGGGGATAACAAGGAATAATGGCCACAAGTTGTTGGAGAGTAGGTTTAGATTAGACATCCGTAAGAACTACTTCACAGTCAGGGTGGCTAGGATCTGGAACCAACTTCCAAGGGAAGTGGTGCTGGCTCCTACCCTGGGGGTCTTTAAGAAGCAGCTTGATGCCTACCTGACGGGTCAATTGAGCCCAGTTTTCCTCCTGCCCAGGCAGGGGGTTGGACTTGAAGATCCACAAGGTCCCTTCCGACCCTACTTCTATGATTCTATGATACTAGCCACATATGTAGATGGTGACACTTTACTGAGGAGCTAATTAGTCAACTCCGCAGTAAAGCACACGGTAGATGTCCTTAATGTTATGCAATTCATGTGTCCTACATGAAGCTTGTCAAAGAGAATGAGCAAATAGCACTTGATCAAATCAGCTTAAGGCCAAAAGCAGGTGCAATTAAACTTGCCTTAAGCCACAAAAAAAGTGACCAGCCAATGGAAGTGGAACCACACTAATCCCCAGTAGAACTCATGGTCTCAGTGGATAAATTTTGCCCTTAATCTTCGGCAGAAAAACTTGGTAGCAGGTTAAAGTGATTTAATCAAGCTCAAAGTGTCTGTGGGAAGTGGCCCTTAAAGTACTTTTCAATATACTTTGAACACTCTGAAAAAAATGGAACATCAGAAGCTATTTTGTAATATATTGCCAGGCCTTGTATACACTCTGTGCAATACATTTTCTTTTCCTCCATTTTTTATTGCTATTAGTGAGAGTTTGGGTTGAGCATAGGCAAAAAGATCAGTGTGTGTGCGTGCGTGCGTGCGTGTGTGTGTATGGTATTTTCCAAAATGCCATAATATGGTTTCTTCAGAACACATGTGATACAGTACTTAAAAATGTGTTGGGGGAATATTTACCGTGGGAGCAGTGTAGTCAATTAAACCATTAGTCTTCTACTTACAGGTAAATTAAAGCACTAGTTTTCCATGTCCACAGACCTTCCTTGGGACCTACCATGAAAGAAGACAGTAATATGCTCTCTGCTAGACATTTTCCCATTCTGTTGTGAAAAAAAAAATATTACCTTGGTGTTGACATAGCAATAACATATTACTGATCTGAATGAGTTTACCAGTGAGTTTTTGTTATTTTTCAGCCATGTCTATAAAGGAACACATATTTTACTAGGTTCCTCCCAGTTTAGTATCAGGATGTCTAAGCAGAATTGTGGAGTCTAAAAAGGCATTCAATGAAAAGTCAATGTCATTACACTTGGTTTTCTTGTTAATTGGCTTAGAACAGCATGCTTATTTTAGAACTCTGAGTGCACCTTAATTATGAGTGACATCTTGAGTGGATTGTGTCTTCACTCTGTAGAAACCCTAATAGGCTTCTGAGTGCTTTGATTTTGCCTTTACCACCTGCCTAGCTGCTAGGTACAAGGCCTGCAATGTAGGGACCAATGTAATTATGAGGCAGGAAGAGCAAGGCAGTCCATTTATTATCAGGTTCTGGGGACTGATTGCCCCTTTGGTAGATGCATATAGACAGTCTATAATCTTTCTATAATTGTATCTGCTACAGTCCACTCTGACAGATTTGGAGCTAGATACATAGTGTGTGTAAATTAGGGTGTAGCTCTCTAGATGGCTATGTTTTAATTATATTGGCCCCTCTTTTCCTTTTGTTGTGACTGACTAACATTCTTTCTCAACTAGCAGAAAATACAGGGTGAAAATACCCTGTCCTTGGCCACATCTTTATGTGTAGTATGTGCTGGGATCACAGAACTATGGAGACTCCTCAAGCAAACCAGGAGCTAGCAAACAGGTGGAGCAAACAGGGAAGTTTGCAAGCAGTTCACACGTCAGTTTGCAACTCAGTTTGTCGCCCCACTTTTTGAAAGGGAGCCTTTAAGGTAAGTTCTGTCTTTAATTAAGAGTAACTAACATACATATATTTAGTGCAAGTAGCTAAAACTTAGCAGTTAGACCAATACAACAAAAGCTTTGTTATCCGGCACCCATGGGGAATGGGGGGTGCCAGATAACAAAATTATTCCAGTTAACTGAGAGGCCTGAATAGGCGTCTTTGCCTGTTCGGGCCGCCACCTCTCCTGCCATGTCTAGGGTGTTGCCACCCTTCCCGCTGCATTGCTGCCCCTCCCGTGGGCCCTGCGGGATGGGGAGATGGGCCCCATGCAGGCTGCTTTGCCCCAGCCCGTGGGGGCTCGGCGAAACCAGAAGTGCCACGGTGGTCACTTCCAGTTTCACTTTTACCTTACAAGGCAGCATGCCGGTTAATAGAGCATGCTGGCTTGTAAGGTGCCGGTTAAGGCAGCTTTTACTGTACTTAAGCTCCTTGTTTAACTAGAGTCCCGAATGAGGGGGAGTTTTCTAGGGAGTTCACCTAGCAACTCTTTCTCACCTTCCTCCACTGTAAGCGTGGTGAGAGGAATCAGGTCAGCAGGGAAAAGGGAACCTTTTGGGATCAAGGAGCAGCAAACGGGTCAGCTTATAGGGATGTTTGCTAGGAAAGGTCTGCTTGGAAAGAGGGGCAGGAAGAGAGAGGTAGTGGATTAAAAGTCTCAGATAAATGGCTGGAGGATGTCACAATAACAGAGTCACGGCCATTGCCAGCTCTTCCTCTGCTTGTACCTGTGAGGTGTCTGTCCAAGCAGGACTGCTCACAGTTGATGCTTCCATCCAGGTCCTGGTTTAGCCCTGTGGAGACTGCAGCTTGCAGGTTCCTTCCAGTGACAGCCAGATGGGGGAGTGCCTACTGTGTCAGTGGTGCCTCCTGGTGGTGTCCCTCAGGGTGCAGGCGAGAGCTACAGGAGGAGATGGCAGGGCTCCAAAGTATCCTCTGCCATGATGACTTTATTGAGTCATCCTAAAGGAGACCTCTAGGACTACAGAGGAAGGACTGCCAGTGGCAGCGCTAGGGAAGGAAAAGGACATGGACTCCTAGGAAGGTGGAGGCTGGAAGCTTTTGACCTCTGGCAGCAAGCAGAAGTCTTCATCTCCACTTGCAGTGGTTTGCCTAGAGAACAGATATGGAGCCCTAGAAACAGAGGAGGGAAAGCATGTTCCATTGGTGGAAGAGGCCAGGCCAGACATCCTCAAGGTTGGAAGGATCGAGACAACTACTACCAAGAAGAAGTGATGGGTGGTGGTGGTTGAAGACTCCCTTCTACAGGGGACAGAGGCATCCATGTGCCAGCCTGACCTGCTGTCTTTCCCAGAGCCTAGTTCCAAGATGTTATTAGAGGATTGCTGCAATTCATCTGGCTCTCTGACTACTACCCCATGTTGCTCATCCACGAGGGCAACAATGATACTGCCAGGGGTGACCCTGAACAGATCAAAAGTGACTGAAGAACTCTGGTGCATGGGTGAAGGGGACAGGGGCTTAGGTGGTGTTCCTTATTCTTCCAGTCATAGGCACCAACTTCTGTTTTTGCCAGGGAGGGTCTAGATGATGGACATGTGGAAAGTTTTATGCATTTCTTCCCAAGGGGGACCAGGATCCAGAGGCTCCCATGTACTTGGCACCTCTCCCAGGAAGGAAAGAATGCATCCTGCAGATCAATTTATAGCTGAACAGATGGTGTTGCCAGCAGGGCTTTGGCTTCTTCAACCATGGGATGTTGTTCCAAGAAGAAGGATTGGTAGGAAGAGACAAGATCTACCTGATAAAGAGAAGGAAAAGCATCTTCATAGACAGGCTTGCTAACCTGATGAGGAGGGCTTTAAACTAGGTTTGCTGGGGGATGGAGACCAAAGCCCTGAGATAACTGACCAAATGGGTGACCTGGAGGAAGCACAAGAAAGAGAGGAAAACAGGGGAGGTCTTCCCATTCTTCCTGAGGAAGTAGGGCAATTGGCTAGTAACCTCAGATGCTTGTACATGAATGCATGGAGCCTGGGAAACAAGCAGGAAGACCTGGAAGTCCTTGCACAGTTATGAAACTATGAAATGGAATAACAGAAACTTGGTGGGATAACGCACAAGACTGGAGCACTGTCATGGATGGGTATAAACTGTTCGTGAAGGACAGGCAGGCGAGAAAAGGAGGAGGAGTTGCACTTTATGTAAAGAGCTGTATGAGTGCTCAGAGCTCCAGTATGAAACTAGAGATAGGCTTCCTGAAAGTCTCTGGGCTAGGGTCAGAGAGCACCAAAGGTGATGTTGTGGTGAGTGTCTACTATATACCACCAGACCAGGAGGATGAGGTGGATGAGGATTTCTTCAAACAGCTAGTAGAAGTTTCCCAATCACAAGCCCTGGTTCTCATGGGGGACTTCAGTCACCCTGATACCTACTGGGAGGGCCATACAGCAGCGCACAGGCAATCCAGGAGGTTTTTGGAGAGTGTTGGGGACAATTTCCTGGTGCAAGTGTTGAAGGAGCTGTTACACAGGGACTTAAATAAGCACCTAATTAAATGAGGTCGCTCAATGGGCTGTACCTTATACTGTCCGTTCACGTAAAGGGAGGTGTTTCTTGGCCCTGAGATAATTATCTGGTAAACCAGGGTATATACATCACTACCCAATTTACCAGGCAATTAGATGAAGTTAGGTTAATTACCACACACACTCAATTAGCACTGAAACGAATAACATGGTTTATTAATAACAACAGCAGCTAACAACATTTAACAAGTAAAAACATCAACAGATAATCACAGGTTTACACTCTTAAATACTAACCACAACTAATCAATGAACAGCCAATAACTAATTAATCAATTAACTATAACACGGAGAAAGGGGTGGAATTTATTACAGAAGGGCAAGAGTAATTTTATTTATCTCCGCTGCTGTCTGATCCGTCACTAGCCGTCTGTCCTCCAATACAGGTCAGTGGTGGCTTACCTCCCACCTTGCTACCTTTTTAACAAGGGTACTTAACTAATAAAAAGACAGAAGAAGGAGGGAAAGGATTGAGGCGATACTTACTAATAAAGCAACCAGCTGCTCTGTGTTAAAGACACATATACCCAGGGAGGAAAAGTCTGGGGAGCTGACCCTATTTACTTTAGTGTGGAAGTAAATCTGGAGGGGAGCAACTACATGGAGACCCTCGAGCCTCTGGAGTATACGCAGCCTCCACGGACTGTATATCTTCTCCTTCAGTCAGTCTCTCCCAGTTGATCTCCAACACAGGCCTCAATCAGTCTCACACCCTTAACCACACTATGCACACACGCACTTTCAGTCCCATGCAAAACCACACACAGCCTTAGGCACACACCCAGACACACACAGAGCTCTGCCCACACACACCCTTTATAGGCTATGTACATGTTACCTAGGTGGCTCTGCACTTGGCCCCAAAATCTTCACAGGACACCTCTTTCAGGGGTCTTATATCATCTTTCATGAGACAAGGTCACTCCTGGTTCACTTTCTGGCCCACTTTCCATCTGTGCTGCAGTACCATAGTGTCTTCATCCTAATTTTGGCCTCAACAGAGCCAACTAGGGGCCATGCTCTTCTTGACCTGCTGCTCACAAACAAGGAAGAATTGCTGTGGAATATAGAAGTGGTAACTTGGGCAACAGCAACCACGAGATGATTGAGTTTAGGATCCTGAGAAAAGAAAGGAAGGAGAACAGCAGAGTATAGACCCTGACTTTCAGAAAAGTAGACTGATTCAATCAAGGAATTAATGGGCAGAATCCCCTGATAGGCCGTTTGATGGGGAAAGAAGTCCAGGAGAGCTGGTTGTACTTTAAAGAAGCCTTACTGAGGGCCAGAAATGAACTATCCTGATGCACAGGAAGACTAGAAAGTGTGGCAGGATGCCAGCTTGGCTTAGCAGGGAACTCTTCTGTGAGATAAAACACAAAAAGGAAGTTTACAAGAAGTGGAAACTTGAGCAAACAACTAAGGAGGAGGATAAGCATATTGCTCAGGCATGCAGGGATGAAATCAGGAGTTGCAGCTAGCAAGCAACATGAATGGCAGCAAGAAGGGTTTCTATGTGTATGTGAGCAACAAGAGGAAGATCAGAAAATGGGTGGGTCCCTTACTGAATGGGGGAGGCAACCTAGTGACAGATAATGTGGAAAAGGCTGAAATACCCAATGCCTTTTTCACCTTCGTCTTCACAGGCAAGATCAGCTCCCAGACTACTGCACCTGGTAGCACAGTTTGGGGAGGAGGTGAGCAACCAGAAGTGGCAAAAGAACAATTTAGGGGCTATTTAGAATAGGTGGACATGTATGAGTCTGTGGGGTGGGATGCAATGCACCTTAGGGTGTTGAGAGAGTTGACCAATGTGATTGCAGAGCTGCTGGCCATTATCTTTGAAAACTTGTGGCAGTCAGTAGAAGTCCTGGATGATTCCAAGATGATTAGAAAAGGGAAAATATAGTGCCCATCTTTAAGAAGCAGAACAAGAGGGATCCATGGAACTACAGACCTGTCAGCCTCTGCTTAATCCCTGGAAAAGCCATGGAGCAGGTCCTCAAGGAATCCATTTCTAAGCATTTGGAAGAGAAGAAGGCATTTAGGAACAGTCAGCATAGATTCACCAAGGGCAAGTCATAACTGACCAACCTGATTGCCTTCTGTGACAAGATGCAATCATCTCTCTATACACTGTGTAAACACAAATCTTGACAAAAATATTTTTTGTAATAAAATTAAAATATGTTATAATAGATGTTTGACTTCCAGTGCATGATTTGGGGGGGGTTTCTGGTTCCAAGATGGCAACTCTCCCCTCCCAGAAGCAGTCTGGAGGGCAAGGGGAGGGACATCTGGTGGCAAATGTCAAGGGTTAGAGGTGGGACTTCCAGTCCCAAGATGATGACCAGGGTGCAGGGCACCTGTCAGTGGGCAGGGCTAACCATGCAGCCTGCCACAGCTCACCAGAACTCATTAAGCGGCTCTCCAGCCAAAATAATTTCCTGCCTTTTCTGTAGCGCCTTGGAGTCCAGCCTGCAGAGGCTTCCTCCTGCTTCTGTTCCCATGTCCCAGTCTATGATTTACTTTTAGAGGAGAACCTGGACAACTGCTACTTCAAAACTATTTCCTCCCACTTAAGGCCAGATCTTCAGCACTGATGTCAGTCTGCATTGACTTCAGTGCTGATACACTGATTTACACCAGCTGAAGATGTGGCCCCTGTATGCATATCTTCCTCCTCCCCCCCATCCATGTAGTTTTGGTAGTTTTCATTATCAGTTATCATCTAATGTCTTTGAATGTGCTTATTTGCTGTTGCCAGTATCTCCACAGGTTTTGTATAACTTTCTCCCCAACCTTAAGGATTTCACCAATATATCTCTGGAGGTCCAGTGGTGGATGAATTTCTTTTTTGTTATAAGTGTAGTGTGTATATATGCTTTACAATACGAACATCTTTGCACTATAAAATAAAGGAGCAAAATATAAAATATGACAGTTGACAGGGATGGAGACGTCCTCACTGACCAAAATAACTCGAAAGTACCAGAAAGCACTAAACATGAAGATCCAAAATAAGCAAGTGACATTAATTTTCAGGTTTTGCTTTTTCTTTTTGCTACTTTTTCTTCTGTTTGTCTTTCAGATGGCAAAGCAAAACCAAATGAAGCAAATCTGTTGCTCTTTTGTACTTTTCTCAAATATATTGAAATTATTTAATATTATTTTCCTCTTGATGATCTCACTCAAAATAAAGGAAGCACTTTTCAACTACTGTACAATATCATCCTATCAATTGCACCAATATAAATTAAGTAATCCCATCTAAATGACTCCAGCAATAGTGGTATTAAAATAGTATGAAAGGAGAATCAAGTCCACAATATACTGAATCATCCAAGATTCCAGTTTCTTTCTGCTGTTCTGATAACACAAAGTAGACATGCAAACTAATTTGACAGAAAATTTAGATTAGATTTATGTTGTTCTGGATCTCCACAACAGCACAAAGTACAACTGTGTCCTGGTGAATCTAAAGTTTTAAATTTACGGGGAGTTTGATTCTCCATTCACAGTATTCTAACACCAGCTGGGGTGTCCTTGTGAATGTGGCCAGATGCCTGATGACATGGTTATTGATGTGGTTCTTTCACCCTAAGCAACGCACTTTGTTATAGGATAAAGGCTGTTCACAGACAGTTATATGGGTTCAGTTATTGAAAAAACAAGGGGAAAAAATCTCGGGGCTATGCTTGATTTTTTTTTTAATCTCTTTTTAATTGTACTTCATCTGGACATTTAGTGAAGGGAAAACTTAGAAAGTGTGAAGAAGGCAACTGCAGCTTAAAGACCTGTGTACCTGTTTTGAGAAATTTAGACTTTTTAAAACAAAGTACGTGTGTGTGTGTTCATGTTCGAGATGCTCAGGAGAAAGATATGAATGAGTGTTTTAATTTAAAGTAATTGCTTTTTAGTTACAAATATGTTTTTAATTTGTCAGCACAAGATAAGGTTAATTCAGTATTTCTGTTAAACTGTGGAAGGGATTTTGCACAGATTTTCTCTAGTCCATTTGCAAAATTAGTGGAGAGAGATCTTTTGATGTTCCTGTGTGAAAACTGAGTTGAATTTTGCTCTGAACTAGAGTTTACATTTTTTGTTATCTAAGAAGACTTCACTCTGTCCTCCCAAATAAAATAAAAGAGCACAAAGCTGTTAATGGCACAAAATCTCTGCAACACCCTGATGTGCAATACAGATTGCCTTTGAGAGAATGTGCTGAAAGAACATTGTTAACTTGATAATCACCTTTCTGTCTGAAATGTTGTAACTGCTGAAATTACAAGAAACCCCTTAGATAATGGCAATTGGATAAGATTAGAGACTTTTCCCCTCCATTCTTCCAGTTTATCACATGAAGTAAGCAGCATCTTTTGTTTAATCAGTGCAACTGCTTCTCCTACAGACTCTGTTATGATCCAGTCTTGTGACTAGGTCCACTGGGGTAGAACCTTGCTACTGTCTAGATGCTGTTCCCCCCCACCTTATATTTGCATTGCTGTCCACAGGTTTTATTCAAATCCCTTAAGAGGTTTTGGTATCTTGGAGGCATTTTGTCAAGCCATGGCATTGGAACCACTTACAACAGAGGGGTCATTTTTCACCATCAACCTAAACTTTACAATAAAGAAAATATGCTTTATTTGTTGTGATAACTTATTCTAGTAGGTACATTAAATGTACAGAATCATTTGAGTCACTTTTGCATTTTGAAACACTTCATCTTTTTAGTCTAAATCCTTAACTGTTGCAAATTGGCAGATCTCCGTTAAAGTCAACTGAGCTATGCTAGTTTACATCAGTTAAAACATGTTGTCAGTCTTCACCTGAGGCAAAAATGAACAGTATTCCTGAAAGATTTACCACTGAGCCAGTCTATTAGGGATAAGAGTCAGGGCAGTACTGAAAGATTTACCACTGAGCCAGTCTATTAGGGATAAGAGTCAGGGTTTCACATTATTACAGTCTTTATAAAGCCAGTACTGGTACCATTTTTAGAGAACACTAAGAATGCTTATTGTTGCAATGGTTTGAAATTGAATGGTTTGCACCTGAAACCTGTACTCTGGAATAAAGCAGGTGTTGGGACCAATTTTTAATGAAAGACTGGTACAATCAAAAGCTGCCTTTGCTAAACAACTGCTCTGTTTTGACAAACTAAATATTGTTATTGCCTCAAAATAAAAATTGGAGCTAAATATTCACCTGTACATCCAAGAATATGCCTTAAATGTTGATGTTCCAGTCTCCAGTCTCCTTCATAAACCATGCCCATGTAAATACATGAAAGTTTTATCTACTTATGAGCACAGAGTCTGGGTCCAGCTCCCTGCAGCAGCGAGCAGGGACTGTTCAAATCTCCAAAGCTCTCCGAATCTTTTCCGAATCGATTCAGAGAGCTTTGAATCACGTTGGACCTTCTAATTGGTCGGTCTCCTGATTCGATTCAGATTTGGAGATTTGGCAGCTGAATTGGGCCAAATCTCCTCCAAATCAAACCAGCTCCTGAAGCTTGACACAGATCTAATGTGCATCTACTTACTCTGCAGTAAATGAAAGTCATACCATGACAGCTTAGCCCAAGATGAAAGAATCATACGGTTATAGAAAATTAGGGTCAGAAGGGACCTCTGGAGGTCATCTAGTTCAACCCCCTGCTCAAAGCAGGACCACGCCCAACTAGATCATCCTAGCCAAAGAACAGTAAGATATTTAGGTTTAGCTTTCATTCACCTTGGGAAAAGATCAAGCACGTGGACAGTCATCACAGAGCAGCTGTCACATGATAAGTTCTCACTTCCTTTTCACATTGCTGTAATTAGTTTGTCCAAAACCATTACATTCTGTACTGAATGGGGGAGGCAACCTTGTGAAAGAGGGTGCAGAAAAGTGCTCGATGCCTCTTTTGCCTCAGTCTTCACAGGCAAGGTCAGCTCCCAAACTACTGCACTAGGCAGCACAGTTTGGGAAGGAAGTGAGCAGCCCTCAGTGGTGAAAGAACAAGTTAGGTACTATATAGAAAAGCTAGACATGTACAAGTCCATGGCAGCAGATGGGATTCACCCAGGGCTGCTGAGGGAGTTGGCTGGTATGATTGAAGATCCATTGGCCATCATCTTTGAAAGCTCATGGCGATCAGGAGAGGTCCCAGATGATTTGAAAAGGGCAAACATAGTGCCCATATTTCAGAAAGGGAAGAAGGAGGATCCAGGGAACTACAGACCAGTCAGCCTCACCTCAGTCCCTGGAAAAATCATGGAGCAGATCCTCAAGGAATCCATTTCTAAGCATTTGGAGGAGAAAAGGCTGATTAGGAACAGTCAGCATGGATTTAGCAGGGGCAAATCATGCCTGACCAACCTGATTGCCTTCTATGATGAGATGACTGGCTCTGTGGATGCGGGGAGACCAGTGTAGCAAGGCTTTTGATATGGTCTCCCACAACATTCTCACAGGAAAGCTAAGGCAGTATGGGCTGGATGAATGGACTGTAAGGTGGATAGAAAACTGGATGAAGCATCAGGCTCAGAGAGTAGTAATCTATGGCTTGATGTCTAGTTGGTAGCTGGTATCAAGTGGAGTGCCCCACGGGTCGATCCTGGGGCTGGTTTTGTTCAATGTCTTCATCAACAACCTGGAAGATGGCATAGACTGCATCCTCAGAAAGTTTGCAGATGACACCAAGCTGGGGGGAGTAGTAGATATGCTGGAGGATAGTGCTAGGATTCAGAGTGACCTAGATAGATTGGAGGATTGGGCTGAAAGAAATCTCATGAGGTTCAACAAGGAAAAATGCAAAGTCCTGCACTTAGGATGAACAGTCCCATGCTGACTGGCTGGGGGCTGACTGGCTGGGCAGCCGCTCTGCAGAAAAAGACCTGGGGAGTTACAGTGGACAATAAGCCAAATATGAGCCAGCAGTGTGCCCTTGTTGCCAAGAAGATGAATGGCATACCAGGCTGCATTGGCAGGTGTGTTGCCAGTAAATCAAGGGAAGTGATTAATGCCCTCTATACAACACTGGTTAGGCCACATCTGGAGTACTGTGTTCAGTTTTGGGCCCCCCCACTACAGAAAGGGTGTGGACAAATTGGAGAGAGTCCCAACAGAGGGCAACCAAAATGGTGATGGGACTGGGGGACATGGCTTATGAGGAAAGACTGACTGGGCTTATGTGGTCTAGAGGAGGGGACTTAATAGCAGCCTTCGACTACCTGAAATGGAGTTACAAAGAGGATGGAGCTAGGCTGTTCTCAGTGGTGGCAAATGACAGAGCAAGAAGCAATGGTCTCAAGTTGCAGCAAGAGAAGTTTAGGTTAGATCTTAGGAAGAATTTTCTCACTAGGAAGGTTGTAAAACACTGGAACAGATTACCCAGAGAGGTGGTGGAAGCTCCATCCTTGAGGGTTTTCAAAACCCAGCTAGACAAAGCTTGGGCTGGGATGATTCAGTTGGGAATGGTCCTGTTTTGAGCAGGGGGTTGAACTAAATGACCTCCTGACCGCCCCCAGAACACGTGTAAAAGTGCCTTCTGTTATTAACTCCCCCCGCTGTTACTTTTGTTATAATACCTTTTGACAAATGCTGATTTCTTATCTGTTGGCACGTCTGCAAAAGTGGTTACTGCACATTTATTTAGTATTTTTATTTATTTATTTGGTACTTATAGTGGTAATATTTGGCTACTGCATAGTCAGCATCTCGTGTAGATGTGCCCTGTAGGATTTTTATACAGTAGCATCACATGGTACATTCTGTGGTTGCTACCTCTGGATCCCCCATCCTGCAAGGTAACCTAAGCTCCTGTGTTCATGTGCCCAGATGTACGGCTCGATTCATAGCTGATTTTCAGCATGTGCTACCTGTGTTTCCACACAAGTCCCCATACTTTAGGGGGCCCTGCACTTTAGGGAACACATAGCATAGAATGTATTTCTTGTTTCAAATAGATGGACACTGAAATGCATTGCACTTTCTTAAAGTACCTCTGAATATTGGCTTTTCAGTGAAATACTAACTTCAGAATGAATAGTAGGTTGCACAACAAATTATGTTAAGTTGGCCTTATCTTGGAACCAATCCCACTAGTTCTTCTTTGTTTGTGCTGCAGAAGTCAAGTCTCAGAGCAACAGATGTGTCTTTGTATGATTCTTAATTTTGTAGCCTTAATACTAAATGTTATCAATGACCTAATGTTACAGCATTATATCAGTAATATATGTAAAATAACTGCACATTTCCAAGCTGCAAAAACTATGGCAATTGATTTCTACAGTAGTCAGCAACACAAACATTTCTATTTTGTTATATCTTTTATAATTCCTCCCTCTCCCCACTTTCTTCCCCCACCTACTTTCTATTTAATTTTTCTCCCAAGGATGTTCTACACTGATTTTTGAACAAGGCCCTCCATTTGCCAAAGTTGTACCTGGCTCCACTCATAAGAATCGTGTTGCAGGGACAGGGTCCATGTTTATAAGGTACACAAGTACAATTATTGACAAGGAGCTAATGGGTTTAGTTGCAATCACTAAATATGTCTGTGCATTGTTGGAATTGTCTGAATACATGTTGGGATATACATATACTTGTATGTATCCACGTACATCAGGACATATATGGATGTACATCTGTGTGTATTCTTGATATGAGTGACTTTGGAATGAATATGTATCATCAAGGGTAAACTAAGATGGGTGGGTAGTTCTATGGCCTTTCAAAGTTAATCAACCAGAAAGTAGTTATAAGCTGAAGAGTGACATGGTTTGACTGAAATTTATTTGCCAATGTCTGTTCTCATGAACATTAGCCCAGGCAAAGGAACCAGATGACTAGGCCTAGCTAATATTTTGGATCCCTCTGTTTCTACCCAGGCGGAGTGAACCTGTTGGCTGATCGCACTCCTGGCATTCAACCAAATTCATTGAAAACCAACCTGACCCCAGCATGATGAAAATATCTCAGGGCATGATTGGCACCCCTTGGTACCAGTCCTACCATTCTAGGTAAGTCCCATGCAATAATGTAAGGCTCAAAAACATAATGGAGAATTTATTTTTGTCTAGCGCAGGGATTGGCAGCCTTCTGCCGCTGTGGTTTGCTTTTTGTGACTCAGTCCTCAGTTCAGGTCACAAATATCTGCACCCTCCCAGGGATCAGGAGATGCTACAGAGTGAATAGACGGAAAAAGGTAGGTGCCTGGGGATGCCATCTCTTCTGTAGCAGGTGGATTAAACTGAACATAACAGGCAATAGGAGCCTGGGAACACCTCCTCTGCTTCTTGGGCCAGAGTGTGCTTCTGATTCCCTGAACCGTGGAGGGCCAGGTCCAATCTTCAGGGGCTGGTTCCACCCAGTAAGCTCAAGTTTGCCAACCCAACACTTTCTTCTCATCCATAACAGACATCTTTCTTTCTTAGCAATAAACTCAGTCACCTCTGGTGAACTGTCTATCTGTGGCTAGCTGTTCTGGATAACATGCTTATTGAGTTACCGTAGGTCTTACACTGCAGTCTTCTCTCAATCCATATTTCCACTAACTTGAGTAGTAGTTCTGCCTGTGTACGGACAAAGAGCCCTACCTACAGCCCAAGAGTTATTTGAAAGACTCCCACTGGACTTTGGAACAGTCTCTGAGGAAAGGACTGAAACAACAGTTTTTGGCTTTTATCACTATCATTAGTTCTTTACATAGTTCCCATAGGCATCTTGCACACATGCTGTAAGGTAGGCCAATCCTCGAGCAAGACCTCTAAATTGAACTTTTGGTCCCATGCTGCTCTCCAGGCCAGTGGAGTCTCATTGACTTCAAGACAGCTGTAGCTTAGCTCAGAGATCTGCTTTTGTGGAGTTTACTGCAGCATCAGCACTTACATATATAACACAGGAGACAAAGAAATGGGTCAAAAGTTGTATCAGGCAAAATGAGACCAAGCAACAAGTTTTACAAGGATGCTCAGAAGCCACCATTGATGCGGTTTCAGTAGTCCTTAAATTGTTTATGTGCACCCACATGAAGCAGCTACCTTCATTTTACAAAGTGCCTAAACTAGAATTGCTGGGAGCTAAACTGCTTTAAAAATCTGGCTACATATCCCCAACCTATATGCAAGGACCAAGTCAAGCCCTACTGTACCAATGAGATATCACAATTCAGTACAGAGACCTCATTTTATTAAGTTTCCTAAATAAGTTACACCATCTGTCTTCTGGTCCACTATGAATGGGTAGTGCCTCTGAAATCATTGTTAGGGTAAAACCCTTTAAAATGAGTTCAACAAGCCCTTAATATTTTATAGTAAAGAGAAGATAAGAGAAGATGCTTGCCAGCCCTAAAGGACTTGCAAATGTTCTCTGCCCTATTCTCCCTCCCCGTCAAAGCAAAAAAATCTTAAATCAAAATTAGCTGGTAAAAAGAAATAAGGAAAGGACCTTGGCACCATGGAAATGACCCTTGTACCTAGGGCTGTGCGAAGCTTGGGGTGGTGATTCAATTCGGAGGAGATTTGGTGGCCAAATCTCTGAATCCAAATTGAATCAGGGGACCAATTTAAAGATCCAAATTGATTCAAAGCTCTGTGAATCTTCGGCAAAGATTCAGAGAGCTTTGATGATTCAGGCAGTCCCCGGTCAGCCACTCTGAGCTGGTAAGTGCTAGGGGCAGGGGAGGCGGGGCTGGAAGAGGGGGAAGGGGACCATGGGGGGACCCCTCCCAGCCCCCTCAACCCCCACCCTGTTCCTGGTGCAGCCTCGGGGCTTTGGGGGCTTGTGCAGAGCCTGCCATGTGGTGTGGGGCAGTGGGGATCATCCCTGCCAGCAGAAGCAGTGAGTCCTGGGGTTTCTTCACGTTTTTTTTTCTTAAAAGGCTGGAGCTGGCCTGTGCAGGGCACCCGTGAGGGTGCTGGGGGGGGGGGGTGGGGGGGCCCAAATCAGGGGGCTCATGGCAGAGCCCCCCATGCAGCATGGGGCAGTGGGGGGCAGCGGGGAGCCTGGCAGCACCTGCTGAGCTGGGGCTTTTTTTTCCCCAAGTGCTGGGAGCTGGGGCAGGCAGGGCAGCCATTGCTGGGCTAGAAGAGGGGTGGGGAATGGGCCTGGCCTGGCTGATTCTGGCTGCTGAATCTGGCTGCAGAACAACTGGGCCAGGACTGACAGAATTATTGACAGAATAACAATTGTGAGGTATGGACACGTCTATAGGGGAGGGTGGAGGCCATGATTTTAGCCCTGAAGGCAACGAGGGCCAAAGGGGTCTGATCCCTATGGAGAGAGCCGATATTCAGAGGAGTCAGAGCCCCACAGGGAGATATATGTATAAATATCTATATATATATAGATAGATAGATAGATAGATATATACACACACAGTAAAAGTTCGATTAACTGACACCTTATAAGCCGGCATACTCTATTAACCGGCATGCCAGCTTGTAAGGCAAAATGAAACCGGAAGTGCCCACTGTGGCACTTCCGGTTTCACTGAGCCCCAATGGCCCGGGGCAAAGCAGCCTGCACTGCCAAGCCCCCACAGCCTGGGGGCATGACAGGCTGTGCAGGGCCCGCCTCCCTGTCCCACGAGGACCGCAGGGCCTGCAGGAGGGTTGGCGATACCGTGGGAGGGGCGGCAACGCCCCGGACATGGCGGGAGAAGGCAAGGGTGCCTGTTCGGGCTGCTAAATTAACCAGCATATTTTGTTATCTGGCATCCCCCATTCCCGGGGGATGCCGGATAACAGAGCTTTTGCTCTGTGTGTGTGTGTGTGTGTGTGTGTGTGTGTGTAAAACTTTACCTCCAGCACTCTGTCAAGTGGCCCTTGTGGTTTACTTGGCAGATTAAAGCACACTAAAAACCTGTTACACAGTTCGCACCACGTAACCTGCTCACAGAAGGAGTCAGGAACAGATAGATCTCTAGTTGAGCAGCCAGGCTTTTAGTATGCTGGGCTCCACCCCTTTTGAGTCACCTGGCCTTCTTCCCAGTACAGGTTTCTAATTATTCCAGCACTAAACCAGCCCTGATGTGTGGCAGCTTAAACCCTGAGCTGCAGCCACTGCCCTCTCCCCTGCTGCTCTTTAAATCTTCATATATGTCCCTGGCTGCTTGCTTACTCTGCAGCTGACTCCTTCAGCTGCAGCTTTCCTGGCTTCCTACCTCTCAAGTAGCAGGGATTAGGGGTCTCTGCTACAGTGTGCATAAACATGCATATGTGTGTGCATGTGTTTGCATGTGTGTGTCTGTGTGTGCACTTCCCTCATAAGGCAGAAAGGGTGGTTCATAGATATCTCGAGAACTATGTTGTTGTGATCATAGCACCATTAAAATAATATACATAATGTCAGACACCGTCAGGTATTGTTTAGGCAGCAAAACTGAACAGTAGTACATTGGAATGCATTTCCAGATCCCAGCCAACAGGGGTTTTGTTTTTCAAAGTCTGTTTTGCAAAGATGGAGAAGGAATAAGAGCTGCTGTAAACAGACATGTCTCCAGCTGCTTTCAAAATATCCAGAAGACACTTTTATTTTACCATCATGGTAGTTGCTGGGGAGAATGAGAGTCTATCCTCTCATTTCCCATAAAAAACTAAAACCACCTCAGAATTCAGGAGAGCACTCTCTCCACAGCCATTAGTATTTGAACTCTATGAAACTTAAACACTGGCAACTGTTCTACAAGCCAAGAGCCAGTCTTGGGCTTTGGTAAGGGAAAGGAAAACTGAGATTTCAAAAAACTGCTACAGTAGCAATATGTGTTCCCCTCCAGTACACTGCACAAATCATTCTGCAAGCCTATTTATTCCACAGTAAGGAACTTTGCTCTGCAGTGGCTGACAGCTTCAGGCTGGATCACATGAGATTTAATCTCTGCTACCAACAGTGCTTTTTCTCCAGATATTTTTCCAAGGAACACCACTGGCATCTAGTGGTCAGTTTGCCAGGGCTGCACTTTGGCTTGGCAGGCCTCAGGCTCTATAATAGTCTACTTTTTCATTAAAAACAAAAAGAATAAAATGGGGATCCAGGTAAGAAACTGTGATTGTCAGTGAATAAACTGGCTCTTGTGCTGATTGAAAATCTTTCCCTCGGAGTCTCCACATACCTTACAAAATGTAGGTCATCTCACCACCCTCCCATGCCTTTCCTTAAACCTAGTGCACTTCTTTTTCATCTGTCCTTTGCACTTAGGGGCATTCATCCAACCACAAAGGCTAGGGACCATGGGTGACTGGTGCCTCCTGAATCTGGGGGGACACCCGCAGAAGCCACCAACAGTGGCGGCCCTGTTAGGGGGGCACCAGCCCTGCCAACAGTGTCAGTGTCAGCTGTCACGCAGGGCACTGGCCCCGTCAGGTGGGGCACGTGCACCCCCGTGCACCCCCTACCAGTTGCCTATGCTAGGGACAGACATTCAAGGAGCCGAAGCCTGAATTGATTCAACTTTTGCAGGTTAGTTTAACCTGCCTAGGTTGAACCAGTTTGTAACAACACAGATGTCCCCCCTGGACTGAGAAAATGTGGGCACATGCCTGCAGTTGCTCAAGCCAGGAGCCTGGGGTGCTAGTGCATACCCTTGGCTGCAGGGTAGCTGTGCGGGGGGTGGGGGGGGGAGGCGGGGGGCCAGTCCGGGCTGAACTAACCAGAGGGATTTAATTCCCCCTGCCCTGTCCTAT